>NW_028189688.1:0-25306 GCF_048542155.1 Nylanderia fulva | reverse complement strand
AAACTAGTGGTTTAAAGCCCCCCAATTTTTCCAAAAAATTTTTGGGTTTTTGTAAATTTCCCCGGGCCCTGGGAAGTGAAAAAAACTAGAAAAATATGACAAACACGGGAAAAATCCCCTAAACCCTAAAAACAAATTAAAACTTTTCCCCCCTTAAAAGGATCTTAAAACAACATTAAAATAGTGAATTAAAAAAACCCAAAAAAAAAAAGGGGGGGCCGCATGCTAAAAGGGAAGACAAACCCACCAACGCCCCCAAAAAAAACAAATTCCCCCCCTTCCCCGGGGGCAATTTAACTCCACACAAAACCCCTTGACCGGAAAAACCCGACCAATTTTCCAAAAAAGAACTTTAGGGGACGTGTAATTCAAAATTTTCGATTTGTTTTTAAAGAAAAAAAAAAGGAAATTTTCCCCTAGGGCCCCCCGGGGTTTTAAAGGAAATTTTTCAAAAAAAACTTTTTAAGGGGTTTTTTTTTCCAAAAACCCCCCTCCTCTTAAGCCCCCCCGAAAAAATTTGGGTGGGGTGGGGGAAAATTTTTTGGCAGGGTGCGCCCCGGAAAAGGAAACAGGGCGAGCCCGGAATAGAAAAACCGGGGCGTGGGGCGGCCCCCCCCCCCTTACATTTTTCCGGGCGTTTTTTTTCAACCGGGGGGGCCCAAACCGGCCCCATTGGGGGGCCCCCCGCCCCTTTTAAAACCCGGCGGGTGGGCCCCCCGAAATTATGGGATTAAACGGGGGCCCCCCCCCCCAAATTTTTAAAGCCCCCTTTAAAAACGGGGGGGGCCCCCCAACCCCTACGGGCTTTTGAAAGGGCCCCCCAAACCCACCCCCCCAAGAGTTTTAAAGGGTTCGGAAACCCCCCCTTTTTCCCCCCAAAAAGCGGTAAACCCCAGCCGGCCCCTGCGGTTTAAAAAAATTTGCCGCATATTTTATGTTTCAACCCCAAAAAAAGGGAAATTTAAAGGGTACCGGGTTATTTTAAAACCGCAGGGGCCGGGGGGAAAGGGGGTAAGCCAACAGTACCGGCGTAAAATTTTTGGAACAACCCAATCCCGTTTGTCCCCATTTTTTCATCCCCGGGATGCGTCCGTGTTGCCCGCTTTGGGGAAAAATTGCCAGCCCCTTTTTTTCAAGGGAAACCAAAATTGTCGGGTGTCGCCCTAAAAAAACATTGGCGCGGGAGGGGGCCGCCCCCGGTTTTGGTGGGAACTGTGCTGGCGTGACCCCGGGGGAAAAGCCCGAAATTTTCCTCCTTTCCCTTTTAAAAAAGGGAAAAAAAACCTTTTCCCTTCCCCGCCTTTTTAAAGAAACCGGGTTGGTTTCCCTTTAAAAATTTCCCGCCCCGGGCCCGGGGATTACGTGGTTTTGTTTGGGCAAGCCCGGATTCAAATGGTGAAAACGGGGGTACGAAATTTGGCCCCCCCCTTTAAAACCTTTTCAAACGGACGTAAAAACCCCAAAGTTCTATTTTCGTAACCCCTTTTTACCGGGCAAAAATTAAAACTTTTTTCCAAATAACAAAAAAAAGGCCCCCGAAAAGGGTTGAAAACGGGCCCCGGGAAAACCCGTTTTTTCCCAAGCCAAAATAGAATTTTTAAAAAATTTTTAAAAAAAAAAGGGGGCCCCAAAGACGGGCGTTCCCCAAACTCGGCCGAGGGAAGGACGGGGGTTAAAAGGTAAAAAAGGGGGTGGGCCTCTTTCCTGCCCGGGGTGCCAAAAAGGGGGCCAAACAAATTTTAAAAATTTCTCTTTTAAAAATTAATTTAAAACTTTTCTAGCTAGTCTAAATTCTATGTGTATTGGTTAGTATTTGGTTTTAAATTTTTTGGCAACAGGGGGGTTTGGGCCTTTTAAAAAAGAAAACGGGGTTGGGGAAAAATAGGGGGGGGAAAAGGCTTTTGGGAAAAATTTTTTTAAAAAAAAATTTAATTATTGTAAAAATTTTATTTTAAAATGTTGTTGGGGCCCCAAAGTGTGATGGTATCTTTTGCTTTCCACATTTACTATTTAAAAAAAGGTAAAGAAACATTCTTCACAATTAGTTATGGGTTCAATTTTGTAACAAGCATAGCGACAGTTGAGACATGGAATAGGAGGTGCGGTTTTCGCAAACTAAAACGTGATAATTATAAATGTCTTTAGGTACCGATCGAGTTCTTCGCGTGATGCGACAAATTTGGCAATAATTATCGTAAACTGTGCTTTTATAGCATCTAGCTCTATGTATATTAGGAAAAAGTAATAACATTTTCTGTATTAAAGGAAATCTCTGTAACAGAGTATGGAATTCAACAATATTAGGGTGTTCGTAGTACGTGTTAGAGGCTGTTGCGTTGTGCTCGCATGGATTGTTGGAAGACATTTTTTGTTAAAAGTTTAAACAACTAGAGGTGGTTAAAAGAGTAGTTCTTGATTTATGCTCATTAAATAATTAGTGCAAATTATACAACTTCGTATTGGTTTGGAAATTGTTAGGAGCTCGGAACATACAGAGCACTGTGGTTCAAGATAACCTAATCCAATCACAACGGCGTGAGTATACCGTGCTTGGTAGAAGAAACGTGCGGCTAGATCGAGATTTGAATAACAATTCGTGCAACGTGCAGAATTAGTGACTACGTTACAATATCCGTATACCTTTCCGCAGCTCGCGAAGGCGAATATCTGATGTAGTGAAGAGTTTGTAGTTTGTCCTGGATGGACTGGTTGGCGATGCCAACACATCTGAAACCCAAAATTAGAAATACTGTTTTTCAACCTGGTTCTATATGTGCTAATTTCAACTTATTGATATGGACAATCCGCGGTTTATGGTCGATTAGGATTTTGGTGTTGTTGGAAGGTAGGATCTCTATTATTTCGTAAAGTCCTACGTAATGTGCTGAAAATTTTCCTTTTTTCGGTTCCTTTAGTAAGAAAACATAATCTCCTATTTTAAACTGTCGAGAATTTACACGTTGATCATAATAGTATTTGCTTCTTTCTTTGGCTCTAATAAGATTTTGTCGCGCTTCTTCGCGGATATCATATAATTTGTTAAACAAAGTGTTTATGTATTCTTGATAAGTAAATTCTAGAGGTTCTTCGATAGGTTGATACGCGGATGGCAATCTGGCTAGTCGTCCGAATATTAGTTCGTATGGTGAAAATTTTGTTTCTTCGTGGACACTTGTATTGTAGGAGAACATGGCGAGTTTAATGTATTCATCCCAATTATCTTCTTTATCAATTTGTGTTTTTAGATATTCTACTAGTACGTGATGTGATCGTTCTAGAGATCCATTTGATTGAGGATGGTAAGCAGTGGTATTAAAATGCTGAATATTGAATTTCTTTGTTAGGATGCGTATTAAGGTTGATAGAAAATTGGTACCTTGATCGGTGTTACGTCCAATAATTCATCTAGCGATAAATTACCTTTTGCACAAGACGATCTTCTCTCACGTCTACCTCGGTGGACGTTTAAGAAGCTGCTCTCTATTTGTTTTATGGGCAATCTGCTAGGCCGGCTATACCCAGGGAAGCCGGGAACTTGAGATTCGATTAAGAGTATCGGACGGAGAAGGAAACTGACGGGTCGGGTCGATAAATAAAGATATTTTACAAGTATAATGTCATTTATTCATTTATAAAACCTTTACGTCGATATAAAGTTTATTGGTCCTGACGTGATTCGTGGGGGGCTTGAAATTGAGTTACAATATAACTGAGTTCCTGTTCAGAATTGTTAGGCTGATTAAGGTAAGTAATAAAAAAAGCGAAGTCGTCCTGAGCTTCTTCTGAGACGAAGTTACGAGTGTCGTCGGATGTAAGGTTCACGGTGTCCTCGTCAAGAATATTAAAGTTTTGTTCGTGGTTAAATTGTAAGAAAGGATTGTATTCTGACGATACAATTTGTTGGCTTTGATCTGGGATATAATATTCAGGATCAGAGAGGAAATGATTATTTGAGTTTGTTCCTAACGTATTTGGTTCTGAATGCGACGGATCCGGAAATTGCGGATGAGAATAATCGATATAAGGTGGAAGGTTATTTATAGGTGAATAGACGTCGGGAGAAGAGGGTCGAACGATTACTCGCGTAGGAAAGATTTGGACATGTAAGTTTAAGACTCTTCTTGTTCTACGTTCGCGTAATCTACGGAGACGTTGCTCGTCACGATCAATTTGATTCTTCCTTCGGAATGGAGAGACCATCTAACGGTTAAATAAATTTATATGAATGATACGTTTTATAGAACTGAGAGAATTAAATAATCAAAAGTAATCGAGTATGACTCACGTTTAAGTCATGATCTACTTGCTAATGAAAGAGAACGGAGATGAAAGGTTAATCTATGTGAGACTGCCCTTCACCTGTTAATTAGTTAAACTTGTATCAATTATAATTATAATTAAACGATACTGAAAGAAAATTGGTAATAATGTGGGTGATGAAAGAAAAGGGTTTGAAGAGGAGTATTGATATCTATCAAGGCCGGAAATGAAGTTTTGTATGTTATCGGCTATAAGTAAAGTATCTCTAAGTGGTAAAGTAGATTTCTATTTTATTATCAGTTGGTAAAAGTATCTCTAAGTGGTAAAGTGAATTTCTATTTTATCATTAGTTGGTAAAAGTATCTCTAAGTGGTAAGGTGGATTTCTATTTTATCGTTAGTTGGTAACGTAAAGAATATTAATATTTGTACCTTCAAACATCGAGGGTTAACGTTTTAAACACTGAAATAATGATTATAATAGTTTGCATTAAAAGAAGAGAGATAGTGATGCAGGGAGAGGGTAAGGATTTGAATATGAGTATTAATATCAATATTCTAAATATTAATACTCGATATGTCGATAATTATATTTCAGACTTTGAAATAAATAAATTCTCAATGATTCGTCAAGATCACTGTCAGTCGGTGTGGTAAAGTATTCGCAACTATTTGAAAATGCAAGGTGTAAAAAGCATAAAAGGGATAGAGAGATAGGTGTTCATCCGGCTAGACCGGGTTTTCTGGTCCTTGTCTTAATAGGCTAATGCGACGTTCACTTTACTAAACGTGCACCTCAGAGATGACTTGCGAATGTACCTTCTGACAGGATATTATCCTAATGTGTATTAAACAGGGTGAGGTGGGATATACTGGTCAAAATGAGTTTAATTTCAATATGCAAGGATTCTGGGTACGTGTATTAATATCTATATCAAGAATATTAATACTTGTACTTTCAAGCATCAAAGATTAATGTTTTAAACATCGAAGTAATAATTCTTAGTAATTATTAAGACCTCTGTCATTTGGTTTGGTAAAGTAATTCGTTTGGATTATAGAGCAGAGAGAGAGTAAGCAGGGAAGGTTGAAGAAATACACGGTTACCCGTGTAAATTCTGGTCCTTAAAGGTTAATGCATACGTTCACTTTACTAAACGTGCATCTCAGAATCGTAGTAACGAATTTACCTTATGACAGGGTATATTTCTATTAGTAGTAAATAGGATAAGGTAGTGTACACTTGTCAAATGAATCGAATATCAATATGCAAAATCACTGTCAGTTGGTGTGGTAAAGTATTCGCAACTATTGGAAAATGCAAGGTAATAAAAGCGTAATAAGCAGTAATAAGCGGTAATAAGCAGTAATACAATAAAATACATAAGTATATTTATTATAATGGATTGAATAAGTATGCGATATTGTTTAAATAGTATTGAATAGTATTGGATAAAATATTGAATAGATCGACGATTGTAACGCAGACGTGTGCAGATGCAAATCGTAGATTGAAATAATATCGAGAATGCAGAGTAATATATGGCTTATATCTATATTCAAAATTCAGAGTTCGGAATGTAACGTGGAATTGAGTTAGTATTAAATAATTAAATATAATGATTAAATATAATGAGTGTCCGTCGCGCTTTACTATTTAAGGATATGTGAACTGGCTTAAATACTCACAAGGTTAGACAATGTCTAATGTGCCTTGCTATGGTACATTTCGCTACTGTGTTCTTCCCTCTGAGTCTGAAGATCTGAGGAGCCTCGGTACCTCGGTCCGAAATGGCGGCTATATCTCACCAAAATGGCGGCTATGTCTCGTTGTCTTCAGGACCCCGTAGTAATTGCTGGTTGAGTGCTGGATTGTTGTTGACTGGAACCACTGCGACAAAATCATTGCCGTTCCGTGCCGGGCGCAGGGTTTATATACCGTAAAATGTGGCTCGCTCCTCCCATCGGGCGATGCAGTTTAGCCAATGGCAAGAGAGATATGCCGGGGAAGTACCGGAGACAATCTGTTCTTGGTAGAGATTGCGACGGTTAAGTCCCGGAGAGATGGCTTCTTAGTAGCGATAGCGGCGTTCCTTTAATGACTCATTGCCGGGCGCTCCGACTTTCCTTATCCTATTCTCGGTAGCGATAGCGGTGCTTCTTTGGTGACTCATCGCTATGCAGCTTGCAACGGGCCTTGCAGGTTGCAACGTGTTTCAGCGTTGCATCATGCATTGCATCATGCTTCTGGAATGTAACGGTTCTCAACCGTCTTTCTAGAACCTTCTAGAATCTTCTAGACGTTTTTTGAGAGTAAAAGCCGAGTTCACATAATAATGTTTCATACCTAATTATCTCATCATTATAGTATATTATTTAATAAGCGATATTTAGGTATTATCCCTTAAAATTTGCGATTTGAAATAAAATGCATTGGACAGTTAAAACTTATCAATTTACATTTACATTGCATAGCTATATGTAAATTGATAGAGAGTTTATGTCAGGAATGAATTTCTAAATTGTCCCTGACTGAGTTTAATACTCAGTTTGCACATCTACATTGCATAGCTATAATACTTTCGATTGTATGACGAATGTAATGTTATTACGCATATTGCATATGATTTTTGTCTCCTAATTTATAAATGAGAATTTTAAGGTTAATAATATATTTGCCATAGGCGTGCTTATTGGCTGGTAATGTTAGTCTTCATATTTGTCGTTAGTCGGTAAGGTAGTTTCCTACTTAATCATCTGTAGTTGGTAAGTCAAGTTCCTGTTTTATCATTGGTCGGTAATGTCAATTTTTATAACGTCGTCGGTCGGTAAGATAGTTTTCTACCTTATCATTAGTGGGCAAGTTTTATCTGTAGTTGATAGAACAAGTCTCTGTTTTACCATTGGTTGATCTTATCTTGGGTAAGTAAGTTAGTAGTTCCGTCTTTAACGTCGGTGATCGGTATTGAGGGATTCGTTTGTGTTATATGTTGGTCAATAAAGCATCGCCTAAAGATTAGTTCTACATGTTCGTGGCTGTATGAAGTGTGCAAGACGCTCAAGGGTTGGAGCGTACGACGGGTATAGTATAATTAGGGGTTATGGACATACAATGTGTACGGTGCCTAGGGGCTCGCAAGTATAAATGGTGTAGTGTATACAGGGGCATTAGTAGCATGCAATGCGTACGGTGTTTCAGGGGTTAGAACATACATTCGTTGTCTGATTTAGGCGCGCTTATTCTCTAACTTTTATGTTTCCTAACGAATGATCCGGAGCAAAGCACCCTTGTTAATTATGCTTTTTATGATAAAAATATTATTTAAAAGTGGGTTGCTACTCCTGTTGTCATTTGTGAGAAGACATGTTTTAACTTATAAATAATTATATGTGAGATTAAATATTCGTTAATACCGGTCTTTCATGTAGGTTAGAGATTGTCATGACTGATATGTTAAAGGATAAATTTTTGAAAAAGATTGAAATTTTAAAATTTGTACGGACGTTACACTACGTCTTGGATCCCCATCTTTGTCCTATGCCGAGTGGGTAGCGTCCGCTCGTTGCACCATAGCTATATTCCGTAGACACCTCACTACGCGCACAATCATCTGCGATCGTTGTTTCACCGACCTGGAATCTCCGCAACGGAATTTATACGAGCGCCTAGTACGCCACTATATCACCATAGGAGACGATTCGCGTTTCGAGGAGTGCACCTCCTGTACCCGAGTTTTAGTAGGAACTGTCGCTGTGCGTGACTCTACCTGTGGAGCCTGCCCCGGAGCCTTGAGTAACTTCCTCTCTTACCTTGGCCGTCACGAAGAAACCCCTTATAACGATCCAGAACCGACCTTCGTTATAATTCGGGAATTTCGGGTCTAGATCTTTGTTAAAATTTCCCAGCACCCGCGGTCTTTGGGGGTTACGTGGGTAGTTTCAGCGCCCAACGCCCCTTGGACGTAACACTATCGATTCTTGTTGTATTGACAAGCATGTGTAAACACTTGACGACAAACTGTCGATCGATTGAATAGCAACTAAATCTTCCGGTATCGAGCCTNCCAATATCCAGCCGAATTTGCTGTTTTGTAATATCGGCAGATCACCGCGAAATTCAATTTTTGCATTCTCCAACAATTGAAAGAAAAATTCTCCGCCTATAAGCGCATATTGCGATTGCTGTATCGTCGATATTGCTCGGACTGTGAAATAATGGATTCGCTAATTTGAGATTTTCCGGAATCGACAATTGAGAAGGATGGTAATTTCTTTGTTATTGTTGGAACAACTAAACAATACTAATTTAAATTAAAATCTGTTGTTCGCGATTTTAATTGCACTTGACAACCGTGTTTTATCATGCAATTCATATTGCTTAAGCCATTGATCGACTCGCAGACATTGTCCAATTTCAAACCTAGTTTTCTACTCGCTGCTAAGGTTATAAGATTAGTTTCGCTCGCGCTATTCAATAAGACTCGCAATTGACAATCGTAATTATTACCTCCCTTCGCGTTTACAATTGCCGTTGACATCAGTACACGCTTACGCTCCGCGCTTCCTCGTGCATGATGCACCGACGGACCGGTTGCCGCTCTTCCTGAGGTGACTGTTGCCTGCCGCTCGGAAGTCGCCGGCATTCCTGCGCCGTGTGATTGCTCCTTTACATTGCCAGTGGAACTCATTTCGGTTTCCTTTTTGTGGCACAATGTGTTGTGCCGCTCTCCGCATTCTCGACACGAACCCGACTTGCATTTCGCAACAAAATGATCATTGCGAAGACAATTAATGCAAAGCTTCAATCTCTTTACTACTTGGATTCTATTTTCAACAGAAAGATTCAAATTGATTACAATTGTAAATAAGATGAAGTCCGTGACACAAATAACATCGTCCTTAAACGGTTGTCGTTACTAGTGTTTGGCCACGAGATTTCAAATGAAAAGAATGCTTTTTATTACCGTTGTTCTTTTCATAATTACTGAGATTTGATTTGCTGGTAACGTCCGCCGATTTTTCGCTCAGAGCTGCTCGCTCCAATACTTGACATCGGCGTTGCAAAAAATCCACCGCAGCATTGGTCGTTATTGTTTCCAATGTCTCGGCGTGTTCCTCCCAAAGCTTTCTTGTGGCGCTGTCCAAATTCTTCTCGATCAGATACACAATCAGCTTTCCCCACGATTCCGTAGGCAGCTCCATGGAATGCAAAACTCGTAGATGTTTCTGCACGTGATCTATGAGTTCTCGAATTGCTCCGGCGGATTCCCGATGAACCCGCGGCAGCTCGAAAAGACATTGAATGTGTCGCTTACGGATGGCTCTGTCGTCCTCGTATCGCTTTCTTAACAGCTCCCAAGCGATAATATAATTTTGCTCCGAAATTTCTATCGATTCAATTATCCTTGCTGCCGGACCGCTCAAGGATTCCACGAGATATTGATGCTTCTGCACACCGGATAAATTGCTATCATGTATTAATGTTTTAAATGTGTCAGCATACCTTTTCCAATCCTCGATGTTTCCACTGAACGTCGGCAGCTTGATCGTCGGCAGCTTCACCTGTGATTCTCGCGGCGCACCCGAATGTGTACTCATACGCTCCAACATCTGACCTTGTTGTTCTAATATTCTTGCGATGATATCACTGCCACTATTCTCATTTAATCACTCCAACAGCCGCTGAATGAGAATCGTTTGCTGCTCCAAGATTTGCGCTAGCACGTTGTTGTCACCCTGATTTCCGCTGCTAGATGCGGCTTGTAATAGTCTCGTTTTCTCTAGAACGCGCAACAATGATGTTTTCAATGCGACGTATCTCTCTTCAAATTCTATTTCTTCCGTTGCGTCTCTCAGATCATATTCTTCTTCAGAAACGACCGCTATTAATTGCTGTGAAATGCCTTGAAATTTAGTGTGCGCATCTTCAAGATTCTGAACACGCACTTCGAGTTCTTCCCTTGTGACAGTCTCCGGTTTTTCAGTAATTCGATTTACGAAATTTCTTATCGATGTTAATTTTGCTTTGATTGCTCCTCTTTGTCTTATAAATTGGTCGCCGCTCATCTTGTCTTTCGATTATTAATGTAAATTTCGTGCGATCGATCGTTAAATTTGAATGTTTTTTCGATCGTCCTTGCGACAAGAATTCAAAATACTAAATAGTAGCTGGCTTCGCAACAACACATCGATCGGTCGCGCGAACACAACACCGCCGACCTTGCGATATCGAGCGATATTAAACTTACATTATTTACATAAGAAAAAATTCTGTTGGTTATTACAAAAAAAAGAATCGGATTATTATAATAATATTAAACCCATAGTTTTTTCTTGTTCAGAGAAAAATAGTGTTAACTCTCAAAACAATAAATATATTAATAACCACATTAACGCAACAAATTTTATAAACAGAACTATTAATCCATTAGAACAAACCAATGATAAATGGTTTATTAATTTGACTGATGTAGAGATTCCAACTGATGTCACAAATTTATTGCAATTAGGTAGTGATTTTAGTCTTCCTATTAATACTGATAAAAAAACAGCTGTCCATGAATTTATTAAAGACATAGAAAGCAATTCGAATAACATAACTAATCTCACGACAATAAGAAACATAGCTATTCCACAGTTCTTTGTTTTTTTAAATAACAATACTAGGACAGACATAATAAATAACAAACTTACTTTTATGTATAAAAAAAGCTATGACATTTTGTAAACAAAATCCTAGCATCATTTTCACAAGAGCAGACAAGGGAAACACGACCGTAGCGATGACCAAAGAATTTTATATAGACAAAGTTGAAAAATTATTAAATGACAAAGATAATTATATGACAAGCAAAAACAACCCAATAATAAAAATAGAAAAAGACCTTAATAAAAATTTAAAACAATGGTTAAAAAATGAATGGATCACAAAAAAAGACTATTATTGTTTAAGTTCCAATGATTCAGTGCTTCCTAAAGCATATGGCTTGCCCAAAATTCACAAGGAAAACATTCCATTCAGGGTAATAGTATCGTCGGTCAATACAGCACTACATCATTTAGCTGCATATTTACATAACATTTTAGTGACAAGTTTACCCAAAGGGAAAAGTCATGTTAATAATAGTTTTGAATTGTGCAATGCATTGTCTGATCTTAAATTAAATAATAATGAAACAATCGTATCTTTGGATGTGATATCGTTGTTCACAAATGTTCCTTTGGACCTTGCAATGGACAGCATAAATAATAGATGGCATTACATTGAAAACCACACATCAATAGATAAAAATGAGTTTGTTAATGTAATTAAATTCATTTTGACTTCAACGTACTTCACATTTAACGATACGATCTATAAACAAATACATGGAACTCCTATGGGATCGCCTTTATCTCCAATTATTGCGGATATTGTCATGCAAGATGTAGAAACTAGGATTCTTGAAACTATAAATGTAAATATAAGGTTTTACTATCGCTACGTCGATGATATCTTGGTTTGCTTGCCGGAAGATCAAGTCACATATTTAGTAGAAAAATTTAATGATTGTCACGATAGATTAAATAATTCACAATAGAAAGAGAGGATAACCGTAGCATAAGTTTTTTAGATATCTCACTCAAAATTATAAATAACATATATATATATATATATAGATTGGTTTCAGAAAAAAACATTTTCGGGTAGAACACTCTCATATCATTCAAATCATCCTATATGCCACAAAAAAAGTGTAATATATAATTTAGTAGACCGGTCAATATTATTATCACATCCCCGTTTTCACAGTAAAAATTTAACATTAATCATAGAGATTTTATTGAGCAATAGTTATCCTCTTGATCTCATTTTCTCAGAAATCAATAATAGACTGAAGTTCCTTATTGTTAATAGATTAAACAAAGAAAGTACTCAAGATATAAATAACGAAATCATAAATAATGACAGAAATAAAAAATTCATAGCGATACCATATATTGAAAGAATCTCGGAACTAGTAGCATCAGAATTAAAGAAATCAAATATAACAGTAGGATACAGATGTCTAAAGAAATTAAACAGATTCATAAAAACGCAAAAAGACAGAGATAAGCTCCAAAATAATTCGGGGGTCATATATAAGATATCGTGTAATAATTGTGATGCTACATATGTAGGACAAACGAAAAGACAATTAGGTACAAGAGTAAATGAACATAAAAATAATATTAGATTAGATTCTGCAAGGCACTCGGTGGTTTCTGATCATATTGTAAAATTTACACACAATTTCAATTGGAACGACACAAAAATCCTAGATTATGAAAAGAATTATTATAAAAGGTTGATATCAGAAATGATACATATTAAAGAAGAAAACAACAGTATCAACCTAAAAAAAGACACCAAGCGTCTTGACGGTTCCTATTTTGATATTCTAAAAAAATTGTCTACGTCATCTTAAAAATTGGGTATATATACAGCGCGCCGACATTGCGAGATACAGATATCGAATTGTTTTTAAAAAGTACACATTGTGATTATGTTATTCAAAAAGAAATAATTTTTTAAAAAAGTGTTATGTTCGTGACAAAAAAGTAAGTTAATACTATTTATTAAAAATCTAAAATGTAATATTTGAGCGGATATATTAATTGGTTCACAGTGTCGTCACATAATATAACAGTATGACATACAGAAATCTGACGCTCTAACTCAAGCCAACAAACATGAATTTTGTACTGCGTT
Organism: Nylanderia fulva; assembly: GCF_048542155.1. NCBI lineage: Eukaryota > Metazoa > Arthropoda > Insecta > Hymenoptera > Formicidae > Nylanderia > Nylanderia fulva. Next base: position 12,316 of record NW_028189688.1, on the reverse strand, counting down.
CATCATATGATAATCTCATAAATGTTGTATTTATAATAAGGTCGATATGACTAAATTAATTTTTTGACATATTAGCATGATATTGAAAAAGACTGTCGTACAGTCGAAACGTTTCTTATCTTTTGTATATTATGACGTAAATTAATAATAAAAATTTTGGAATTAATATCTTATAAGCTCGTTAAGTTGGCCTTTTATTATATCACATATTTTAATTGTATACGAGCCGAAGTTTAATTTATAAAATATATATAATTAATTTTCAAAATATCGATGATCGATCCTTTATCGTTCTAATACTGTACAATATTTAAATCATTTAATTATTTTTTTCGTTCAAGTACATTTAACAGCAAAAACTGCATATACGTAGGTATGTATTTAACTCTACTGCCATTACTTGAAACAAATACATTGTTCGATATTAACAAATTGGAATTCTGGAATTACGAGTAATTATTTTTCATTGTACAGACTAGGTTTAAATTTTTGAGGACTTTCTTTTGAATATGGCTTGATCTTTTCATTTTTATGATTTTTGGAGATAGGGTGAGAGAGGACAAAAGAGGGTGAGAGAGAATGAAAGAGGGTGAAAGAGGACGAAAGAGGGTGAAAGAGGACGAAAGGGGGTAAGAGGGAATGAAAGAGGGTGAGAGAGAATGAAAGAGAGTGAAAGAGGACGAAAGAGGGTGAAAGAGGGTGAAAAAGGACAACAGAGGGTGAGAGAAAACGAAAAGACTGAAATAGGACGAAAGAGGGTGAGTTAGGTCGAAAGGGGGGTGGGGGTGGGGGCGGGGGGACGGGATGTGGGAGGGAAAGGGGTGGGTGGAAGTTGGGGGAGGTGTGTGAGTGAAAGGTGAGAAGAGATTTATATATATAATCCTGATGACGTCAGCAGACGCGGACAGAGAAGAAGAAGACGACGTTTCTTAATTTTTCATGAAAAACATCACTTTTTGACCACTTGTCCAAAACGGCTTGACCGATTTTATTTCTTCTTGGCTCAAATTACTCGTGGCGATGCCGCCTTTCAGGTTATATTACGTGCAATTCCAAATTTTTTATATTTTAGTAGTTCTACACCCCCAAAAAATGGACTTTGATGGTGCAGGATATGAGACTTGTAGTGTCTTTTAAGGTCTTTTAGGGTTTGAACATGGCCGGAGACACTACCGCGTCTCCTAATATATGTATAAAAAATAGAGGAATAGAATGTTTATTAAATTTTTAAATTATAATAATTAATAAATATTCCTTATAATTATAAAGATACACTAGTGCTCGATACAAAAATGTAAACATTTAAATAAATTATTAAGCTTCACGATATACTTATTAATAAAATCATTATTAATTAAAATCATACATTGATATGAATAATTTGACATTTTAAGAAAAAAAATAAATTAAAAAAAAAATGTGTAACATATTACACAAAGAATTTTATTTTGAATTTAAAAAATATACAAAAATCATTAAATAAAATCCACATGTATATATAAAAAAAATAGTGTGTGCGTGTGTGTGTATTTATATAATTTTTTAATTGCACGCATGTATACTGACAATATATATACGTTTGTATTGTAACGTCCAAACAAATTTCAAAATTTGTATCTTTTTCAAAAATTTATCCTTTAACATATTAGTCATGACAATCTCTAACCTACATGAAAGACCGGTATTAACAAATATTTAATCGCACATATAATTGCTCATAAGTTAAAACATGTTTTCTCACAAATGACAATGGGAATAGCAACCCACTTTTAAATAATATTTCTATCATAAAAAGCATAATTAACAAGGGTGCTCCGGATCATTCGTTAGCAAACATACAGGTTAGAGAATAAGCACGCCTATAGCAAATATATTATTAACCTTAAAACTCCCATTCACATTAGGAGACTAAAAATTCATATGCAATATAACATTATATCCGTCGTACGCTCAAAAGTACTACTAAATAAGGATATCGTAGTTCAACCATGAATATATAGGTATTTTATCTTGATTATGATTTTTTCTATAATAAGCACCAATTTACATCTAGCTACAAAAAATATACGTAAATTGAGTGTTAAACTTAGTCAGGGACAGTTGGCGAATAACCGATAAATCATATGTAGCCGCAGGCACGGTATAGAAGCACAAAATTAATACGTTATTCTCCATATGAGTTTTCCATCAATTTACATGTAACTATGGAATGTAAATGTAAATTGATAAGTTTAATTTGTCCATCACAATTTCCAAATGATAGATATAAATATTAGGAAAAATTAGAAATTCGTTCCTGACGCGAGTTATCTATCAATTTACATATAACTATGGAATATAAATGTAAATTGATAAGTTTTAACCGTCCATCGTGATTTTCAAATCATAAGTATAAAATATTAGAAAAATTAGAAATTCGTTCCTGACGCGAGTTATCTATCAATTTACATATAACTATGGAATGTAAATGTAAATTGATAAGTTTTAACCGTCCATCGTGATTTTCAAATCATAAGTATAAAATATTAGAAAAATTAGAAATTCGTTCCTGACGCGAGTTATCTATCAATTTACATTCAACTATGGAATGTAAATGTAAATTGATAAGTTTTAACCGTCCATCGTGATTTTCAAATCATAAGTATAAAATATTAGAAAAATTAGAAATTCGTTCCTGACGCGAGTTATCTATCAATTTACATATAACTATGGAATGTAAATGTAAATTGATAAGTTTTAACCGTCCATCGTGATTTTCAAATCATAAGTATAAAATATTAGAAAAATTAGAAATTCGTTCCTGACGCGAGTTATCTATCAATTTACATTCAACTATGGAATGTAAATGTAAATTGATAAGTTTTAACCGTCCATCGTGATTTTTAAATCATAAGTATAAAATATTAGAAAAATTAGAAATTCGTTCCTGACGCGAGTTATCTATCAATTTACATATAACTATGGAATGTAAATGTAAATTGATAAGTTTTAACCGTCCATCGTGATTTTCAAATCATAAGTATAAAATATTAGAAAAATTAGAAATTCGTTCCTGACGCGAGTTATCTATCAATTTACATTCAACTATGGAATGTAAATGTAAATTGATAAGTTTTAACCGTCCATCGTGATTTTCAAATCATAAGTATAAAATATTAGAAAAATTAGAAATTCGTTCCTGACGCGAGTTATCTATCAATTTACATATAACTATGGAATGTAAATGTAAATTGATAAGTTTAATTTGTCCATCACAATTTCCAAATGATAGATATAAATATTAGAAAAAATTAGAAATCCGTTCCTGACGCGAGTTATCTATCAATTTACATATAACTATGGAATATAAACGTAAATCGATAAGTTTTAACCCTCCATCGCGATTTCCAAATATTAGATATAAAAATTAGAAAAATTAGAAATTCATTCCTGATGCGAGTTATCTATCAATTTACATATAACTATGAAATGTATATGTAAATTGATAAGTTTTACCTGTCTATCATGATTATTAAATTCTAACTATAAAATAATAGTAGAAGTTACAATTAAACTTTTCTATAATTTACATTCAAATATGAATATAAATTAAGGCAAATAAGATTATTTTAATCTATAACAAAATTTACGAAGCAATGCATTTTCCCAATAAGCACAAGTACGTCCTATGTATGTACGATGGATGTCCATGCCGGACATTGTGTACATCCACTGGACGTCCAGATTAAGTACGGCGGACATACATTGGACGTCCATTGTATGTCCATTTGCAACTGGGCTGGACATCAATAGGACGTCCATTATTGGGCATTTATGGACGAATTATGGATTTTAAATGGATATAAATTATGAATGTAATAGACGAATTTTGGACTTTTTATGGATGAATTATGGACCTTTTATGGACGGATTATGAATCTTAAATGGATATATATTATTATTCTAATGGACGTACTTTGGACTTTTTATAAACGAAATTCATACTTTTACTGGACATATTTCGGCTTCTTATTATACGTGAATAATTTAGAATTAATTAGGTAATAAATTTAGTAGAAAACTGAAATAGTTTTATTTTATATATATTATCACAGTAATACTTACAGTATCACAGTATACTTACAGTATCACAGTATACTTACAGTATCACAGTATACTTACAGTATATTTGCAGTATTTTTATTATACTGCAAGATACATTTATTTATAAAACTATATATATAATAATCTATATTAATATATATATATATATATATATATATATATAAACTAATAATTATATATATAAACTAATATATAAACTAATAATATATAAACTATATAGAAACTACAATAAAAACTAAAAAAAAATATAAACTAAAATAAGAAAATAAAATTATTTTTTTGTTCATAAATTATTAGTTTCTATCTTTTAGCTAGTTTAGAGTTTCTACGTTGCTGCTAATAAATGATTCCACCAATTGATTTTCAGTATCTGCCAAATCTTCACGCAGTTTCTGAAGTTTTTCCTACAGTAACTTCTGGTGTGTGTAATTAAAGATTATTTTCCTCAATATCATTATTATTCTCTCCATGTTTTTTATTATTATTATTACTACGTTCCTTGGCTCTCCTTAACCACTTTTGAATTGCTTCTTCGCACTCTTTATTAGTGGAATTTGGGATGCTTTTTTTGACAGAACCTATAATATAAAAACAGGATAAAAAATAATTAGAAAATTGTAAATAATTGTATTTGTATATTTGATAATCTACAAAGAAGGAATGATTTTAATAAAGTCATTTAATACAAGATAACCTAAAAAACTACTTACCAATTATTAAATCCGCTAATTTTAATTTGTTGAAAGTTTTTTTGGCTCGCCTTCCCCACCAGCTGTACGTTGCTGCAAGGTCATTAGTAATCAACATTTGCAAAGCTCTTTGAGTAAAATTGTATACAGAACTTCCACCAATTTTCGCAAGTTCATTCATCTATAAAATTTAAATTAAAAATAATATAATAAACTAAAATTTCATTAATTAATAAAGTATATTTGTAACACTGCAATAAAAATGTGACATATTTGAGAATAACATATTTATAAAAATTACCGCAACGTTAAAATTTTTCTCGTCATTTAAGTGTTCATCAACGCGGATTAAATCTTCTTCATCATGTAACGGAAAATTAAACATTGTGAAAAATGAAGTTGTTATTTCCTCCACTTGATGAGCCACCTTATTCGTAAGAATATTATTAACCGATGTGGTTAATTCGTGAAGCGAATCTGTATATTGCCACATGTTAGCTTTTAGTAAATTTTGTTGGCGGATGATTTCTTTAAAATATTTTTCTGGAAAAAAAAGTTTAATATATTTATCAATTGTGTCGAACATGTAATAATAAATTCATTTTATAATAAGATTAATGATAAGTTTATCGAAAATAACTGTACATAAAATATATGTTACTTGCAATCGCCAAATTTGCTTATTGCCCGAATTTTTTAACCAATATGCGATATAGATAAGCTTAAATGTCCATAACGCATTCTGGGTACTTTATTTCGGCCACAACACGTTGTATTTTCCAACGCTCAGTGGCCAAAATAAATACTCAGAACGCGTTGTGAACATTTAAGCTAACATCGTATTGGTTAAAGAATTCGGGCAATAGGCGAATTCGATGATTGCAAATAACATATACATACCACAGTTGTGTTTTATATGTACGGGACAACATTTACATTCTTGTTTATTAACATTCAATGGTTCTATAAATGGTTCTATAAATGGTTCATCGTTGCCATTCAAAGGTTTGTTATTATCTACAAAATTTACAAAAAATACATTATAAGCTTTCACATTTTGTAAAAATGATTAATAATTATACATTACAAAAAAGAATTTACCAATTGATTGTAATAAGTTCCTTTCAAACTTCTCATTTCGAATTCTATCGTTATTAAAAGCTTCACTCCTTTTTTTCGGCTTTGTTTTATTTATAAAAGTACTGGTGTCTGGAAAAAAAATTAGAAACAAAACGATAGAATGTTTTTTAAATTTATGAATTGTTCGTTACTGTTTTCTTTTATCCCTAAAAAATTACCTTATACATTTATTTTAGAGATTTTAAAAAGTAAAATAGCGCCAGATACTACCATGTCTCTTAATTTATAAGATAACTAATTTTTAGCAAAATTTCTATAATATAGCAAATAAATAAATCCATACGAACCATTTGTTAAACGTGGAGGAGTCGGCAAATTACTGTTATCGTCTGATGATGATAGATTGTCCTCATCAAATGAAGAGCCGAACGTTTTTTTTATTATTTTCCTTTTATTTCTGTCAGATCTGTCATTCTGCTTAGATCTGTCAGAATTTACATCGGACGAATATTCCGCCTTTTTACATTTTTCTTCTGCTGTTGAATAATCATCTAAAACAAATTAAGTACAACAATGCAATAAATAGATTTTTCGTCAATTGATACATCAAAATACAATAAGTAATATATTTACTGAAAGTTCCATTTCGTATAAGCCGGATAGGATATAAAGGCCAAGAAGTATTAACTGCATCGTGATGTTTTATTGCAGCCTTCAATTTTTCAGATGTAAGCGTCGACGGCCAATAACATTTGCCATTTATTATCCAGTTTGATGGAACTACTTCAACAGAATCTTCATCGGTGAAAATCACAATAGTCCATGTCTTCGCCATTTTTTCTGCAAATTATTAACAATTTGTGTATGCAACTTCAAATCAATTATTTCTAATATTATAAATATTCGGAATTAAGTCGTTAACAAAGAACAGAAGAAAACTCGATTTTTTATCTTATCGTAAAATTTATTTGTTAGATATATATTCTCAGAACAATATAATAATATTTTTTGAAATATATATACATATATATATATATATATATATACATATATATATATATATATATATATATATATACCATATATATATATATATATATATATTATTCATCATTTTTTAAAATACTAAGAAGTTAATCAATCTAATATTTAAAACCATGATCTCTATTTTTATTAATTTTAATTGTAAAATAATCTAAAATAATTTTAATTGTAAAAAATAAAAATAAATTGTAAAATGACATGTAAATAATCTTAAATAAAAATTTTTTAATATATAAAAGTAAATTTATTAAAATCTATAAAATTCAATTAGACGGAATGAAGTAAGGGAAAAATAACAAATTTATCTTTAAAATGTAATCTTATACATTTATGCGATATTTCATTTATATTCCAACTTTGAAGATCGTTAACAACGTTATCAACTAAATATATACCCAAGTCAGAAGACTTACATGGTTCATTATAAAAATCTTTTATTAATTTATATTTATTTCCAATTATTACTATATTTTTATCGTTACTAGCAATATTTTTAATTAAAATAATGTCACCATTATTTAAACTACAATAATTATCTGGACTTTTTATTTTTAGAGTAAAATTAGAAAATACTATTTTTTCCCATTGACTAGTACACAAAAATTGACCTAAAGGTCCGTTATCATGTCTATTTAATAATTTGAATTTCAAATTTAAATTATTTTCTTCACTTAATTCTGCAAAATTTTCTTCATATACACGATTAACTATTTGTTGCAATGGTTTATCCTTTTTTCTAATATATCCTTTTATCTTTTGCATATAATTTTCAAAGGGATAGGCACTGTATTCTTGTAACATTCCAAACGTTTTTACATCATCGCATAAATGTAATAAGTTATGAATATTAATTGAACAATTATCTTTGCCATACAAAATTGTATAAGTTTTCACAAAATAATTTAAAAGAGAATTAGCGTAATCTAAATATCTAACATGATGAAGAGATGATAAAATAGTGACAGCTACATTTAAAGACATAAAATTGAGATAATTGTCTTTATTAAGTACAGATTTTAAAACAACAGGACCTGTATACAATAAAAATTGTCTAAATTCTGTAGCCTTCCATCTTCTACTTTCTTCTAATGATCTAGGTGTACGATTAAATTCTAAAGGGATATTTTTAATTTGATTTATTAATAAATCCGAAATTTGTGTAATTTGTGCATAAGATAATTTTATTGATGGTTTACCAAAACACCACATACTCACTAAAGTTTTTGTAACGCCTAAATCAATTAAATGCATCGGCTCGACAGGAAAATTACTAATCATATCTAAATGTTCGATTAATTCAAGATCAGAAGTTTTTGAATTTATGTGATGTTCTTCTTGAGATTTTGATCTAAAATCGAAATCGGTTCTATCACGGAATTTATTTAAATTCGAGAAACAAACTCTACCGTTAATATAATCCCCTTCTATAACACATTTTGTACATGAATAATAACCGGTATGACCTTTCGTAAATTTAATAAACGCCTTAGCAGGTGTATCGCAAATAAAACCTTTAATTTTGAAGGGATAATTAAAACTTTTGTTCTCTTTATTTATTATAATACCGTGCGTTGACAAGTTGATAACTTCGGCGATAAAATCTTTTAAAAATAAATTTGCATTGTCCGGTTTTTTTTCCCCGTGATATATACCTACAATACCTACTTTATTACGATTTTCAACTAAACTACATAGTATTGGCCACAACTGCTGATTCGAACTTTTAAAAAGTGGTAAACAATCAATATTTATGTAAATTTCTATTTGTTGCAAATTTTTTAAAGATACAAATGAACATAATTTATTAATACAGTTATTCAAACCAAAATGATAATAACGTCCTGGTTCAACAATTTGTAATGAGTTTTTTCTAGGAGTTTTCAATAATACGCGAGCATCCGAAGGTAATTCATCATGTTCTGATTTTAAAATAGCTAATAATTCGTTAAGTGCAACATGAGTAATTTTATTTTTCCAAGCCCAAGTAGCAAGTTGTGATCGTAGAGAACATTTATTGGTTATATTATTGGAATTTTCATGACAATTATTAATTAAATCGTTATTAAATAATTCGTTATTCAAAGTGCTTTCATTAAAATCATTATTGGATGTATTATTACTATCTGAACTCTCTAAACTTTCTAATATATATATATTATTATCAAATTCAATATTATCAAAATTATTATCCAAATCAATGCAATTTAATTGTTCATTAATATTTATCATATCATTATTAATTAAATATTGAGCAAAAGCTTGATCAAATTCAACTGAATTTATCATAGAATCTGTACTAGCTTTTGCTCGCCTATAATATTTGGTTGCAATTTTAGGCATATTCACTTATTTTTTAAGAGATTCCTAAAAGCAACGTAGTCTTGAAATGTGGTCTTAAAATAGAATACCAATGGTGTTGCGTAACCTTTCCCAATGGATTATTCAAAGCAACAGATCTTCCAGAGCTATATATAAAATAATATTTGTTTTTAATTTATAGGATTTAAAAGTACTTATTCTAAAGAAGATATAAAATAAGAATGAGTTTATATGAAGCATATTTTACATTTTGAGTCAATGCGCTAAGTCAAATACATGGAGTGCTTTCCAGCAATGACACAGTGCGACACAGTATCATTCTATCTTCTTTTAATACCAGTGAACGACAAAGATAGAATGATACTCTGTGTCGTTGCTGGAAAGCACTCATGATTAACAGGATATTACATACAATATGTAAAAATCTGAAATATGTATTATGCATGAGATATTGTTAGTTCATTAAAAAGTTAATTTATTTTATTAAAAATATTATCTAGAAATATAAATTAATTTTAAAGATGTAGCAAAATGTATATATATCTTTTGTGAACATATATATACAATTATATTTTCGAACAGAGATTTTCAATATCGAAGTAGAACCACATTTCCATAAAATATATTGATACATTTTATTTTTAAAAGAAATTATAATTGCCATAAATAAATAAATAAATATAATGCTTTATATATTCTATTCTCGTCTGAAAAAAATGTATCGTCATAGAAATGAAATACTAATTTCTTAGGTTATGAAGACAATTAGTTCAAATTATATATTAAATACATATAAAACTATACATATATACTTACATTGTTAATTCTCCGTTCCGTATGCTGTTGAAACCACTGATGAGTAGCCCAGAAATGGGCTGATTTTTTTAATATAGAGCACTCAAACAAGAACACGTGTGTCGTGAGACTTTCCAGGAGAGTCGCCGGTACACGAGACACGAGTAAGGCTGGTGCGTGCGCTGCTCATCGCTGCACGAGCCCGCCAAATCTGATCACGTGATCGTACTCGACCAATCCGCGTAAGACTTATGCGTGATAGTATAATGGCCAAAGCGTATCACGCATGTATGGCGCCATAAAAAAAATTGCTATGCACAAAATTATAATTTTATAAATAAGACTATGTCTTATGTGACGGAGAAGTAACGCTATATGCTTTACAAAACTTTTTTATGACAAAAAAATTAAATAATAATAAGTCCAAAGTAAGTCCATGTAAAGACGTCCACTAGATGTACAGTATATATATATATATATATATATACTTAAAAGGGATCTTAAATGGACGTCCACTGGATCTCCATTAGACGTCCATTTATATATAGCCAATATATATATCCTTGTATGGATGTCCACTGGACGTTCGTTCATGTATAGCCAATATATATCCTTGTATGGATGTACAATGGGCGTTCGTTCATGTATAGCCAATATATATCCTTGTATGGATGTACAATGGACGTCCGTTCACGTAGAGCCAATATATATCCTTGTATGGATGTACAATGGACAATCATAATATGTCCATGGACGTATGGTAGTAAAATGTACATAAAACGGACGTCCATAAGACGTACGGTGCTATTTGGGTTATTTCATATCGCAAAAGGAATCAACATATTCTAAAGAATAATACCTAAAATATATATCGCTTGTAAAGTAGTAATTAGGTATGAAACCCGCTTTATTATGTGAACTCGACTTTACTTTCAAGAAACATCTAAAAGATTCTAGAAGGTTCTAGAAAGACGATTGAGTACCGTTACATTCCAGAAGCATGATGCAATGCATGATGCAACGCTGAAACACGTTGCAACCTGCAAGGCCCGTTGCAAGCCGCATAGCGATGAGTCACCAAAGAAGCACCGCTATCGCTACTAAGAAGAAGATAAGATAAGTCGGAGCGCATAGCCAACAAAGGCATACCACTATCGCTACCGAGAATAGGATAAGGTTTTTTCCTTATGAGGTTTTAGATTGCGAAAGACACATTAGTTATGTCTCGATTTTCTTAATGCCTATTGACTAAGATTCTTGCTAACTGTTAATATCTATTTATTTCTTGCTTACTTCTGTCAGTTCTACATTGTTTATTAAAACAATGGTGAATATTGGTGGTATGCAGTGAATTTGATTTACTGTATTAATTTATTATGCATTTACGTTTGGTATGTAGCATATTTTTGTATATGAATGTATAATTATTTTAAAACCACAATCCACTTGATTCCTCTCGACCAATAGAGCCAAACGCGATGTTATTGCGACAATTATGAAAGAAAGAAAATTTGGAAACTAAGGAATTTGAATCCTATGGTTGGAATCTCAAAAATTTCCCTTGTTCCTTCTCTTAACATCCCCTGTAAAGAAATAGGCGAGAAAAATATTGGTCCGAAAGTCGGCTGAATCGGGAATCGAACCCGAGACCTTCCGCTTGCCGGGCGACTGCTCTTCCAACTGAGCTATTCAGACACCAATAAATATTTCTCTCAATGTTTATACCCCCCCACCCAACCAAAGCGTCGTAATTAGGTCCAGACGCGACGAACAATAATGAGAATACTTTTTTAAGTCAGCTCTTTTAATTTTAAAACCACAATCTCCTTGATTCCTCTCGACCAATAGAGCCAAACGCGATGTTATTGCGACAATTATGAAAGAAAGAAAATTTGGAAACTAAGGAATTTGAATCCTATGGTTGGGATAAACATTGAGAGAAATATTTATTTGTAAGTGTCTGAATAGCTCAGTTGGAAGAGCAGTCGCCCGGCAAGCGGAAGGTCTCGGGTTCGATTCCCGATTCAGCCGACTTTCGGACCAATATTTTTCTTGCCTATTCTTGTTCAGAGCTATTCGGGAATGAAGTTTTGTATGTTATCGGCTATAAGTAAAGTATCTTTAAGTGGTAAAGTGGATTTCTATTTTATCATTAGTTGATAATGAAGTTTTGTATGTTATCGGCTGTAAGTAAAGTATCTCTAAGTGGTAAAGTGGATTTCTATTTTATCATTAGTTGGTAACGTAAAGAATATTAATATTTGTACCTTCAAACATCGAGGGTT
>NW_028189687.1:0-14610 GCF_048542155.1 Nylanderia fulva | reverse complement strand
CTCACGAGCCGGTGGTTGTGCCATTTTCGAATTCGATTAACTGCACACGTGTAAGCTTCTAGAAGGTTCTCACCCTATCCACACAGCACGGGCGAGCGAGACTTGGAGCAAGATCTAGAAATACTACGTCAGTAATATGCACGTCCAGCTTATCCCATCCTCGTCGCCAGAATTTGTTGTGTATGGGATAATGCAATTGGATTATCGAATGTGAATAAAGCACTGTATTAACTATTAACTAAATATATTTGAAATACAATTTGTCGGAGCCAATGAGTCCCGTGTCGTGGCTCACGGAAGAGAGAGCCGCGCTTTTCGGCGTGCGTCAACGCTAATCACCGCGTGCGCGTTCTCCAGCGCGCGCATGTCCGTCGATCGTCGCGCGTAATCCGGATCGATATTTCTTTCCTTTTATATATGAAAATGGGTATCTCTCAACACTTATCTCGAAAATTTTCCAAAACACTAATAAATATTTTTTGATGTACTTATTGAGTTATAAAGGTTTGAAGTGAACAATTCTTTTATAAAATTGACAATATCTTGTAAACATTCAATTTTCGTTATACATTTATACTTTTTATGCACGGAATAATGAGACCAATCAATAGGTGCAAAAAAACACAGTTGCAAAAGACGTATGTAATTTTCAAGAAGCAACTACCCAGCAAACAACATTATAATTGCTATATAACACGTAATTAACGTGCATGTAACATGTAACATATACGTTAGTTGTAATTTCCCACTTATGGATTCTATTATTTATTGTAATTATATCCTAGATAGGATAGTGACTTAGCAAAAGAATATCTTTCGGCATCCTACAATATCGATGCTATCTGGAATGTAATTACAATATATAAATAACATATGTCATATTACAAATGTTACATCTATGAGTGAGAAATTACCGTATATGTTACATGTAACATGCATGTTATATAGTATTATATACATGTAACATAGCAGTTATATTTTGTGTTTGCTGGGTGCATTTTCTTTACACCAAATTGGTCTCATTATTATGTGCATGAAAATAAAAAGTATGATAACGTAAAACTGAATATTTTACAAAGATATAATTTTATGTCAAACAATTGCTTCGAATCTTTATAATTCTAAAAGTACTTCATGAAAAAATGTTTTATTATAATGCTTTGGAAAGCTGTCGAGATAAGCTACAAGAATATCTAATAAAAAATAAAGGATTTTAAGTTGACCTATAAATGATCTCAAAATTTGACAACTAGGTAAAAGTCAACACCTTTAGTATTTTTTTCATAAGACCACTATTTTCGGAGATAATTGGCCATTGCCAGACTTTTGAATCACCATGTATATATTATATATATGTTTATGCATGGATATATGCATCTATATACATGTATATATATATGTATATATTTCTTACATATATAAATGCATACATATATACAAATACATATACACATACATGTATACACACATGTGTATAATATAAGCATACGTGTATGGTACGTATATTGATATTACCTGTAATTTTCTATAAATTACAATGTATGCAGTACGCACAATTTGCTTTTCTCCTCTTATCAATAATTGAGAAAATAGCAAATATATTCAAATAACCAGCAGTATATTTTTATATAATATAACAGAATATTATATAATATACAAAACATTTTTATGTATATATAGAATGAAATGGGCCCCTCCATCGCCCATTCCCGTGAGAACGCAACCATAATATATGTATTTTTTTCGTCTCTCCGATTTTTGCAAATGAGACATTTGTATTAGACACTTCTTTGCAACAATATTTATTAGAATTACACATTTCTAGTATAATGATAAATTTTTATTAGTTAGGAAAAGGCGACAGTTCATTTTCTGCTATAATTTTTAAAAAATGTCTCATACGCTTCATCAGCAGAATATGTCTCATTACAAAGATTTCCTCCTTGTAAAGCTATAGTTGTAGCAAATGCGGCAGCAAAGATTCCACAACATATACTATCAGGTTGTGTTTGAACGTTTTCAAATATTATATTATTTTTATTTATTGTGGATAACGGCAATGAATGTAATTTTTTCTTTAGCCTTCAATGTTTCGTATGTACAGCCAGATAGACTGTCGTACACTCGAAGCTTGATGCCGTCAAAAAAAATACATCGCCAGTGATTACTGCAATTTCCTCCAATAATTTGTAAGCTTTTGTCGTTACAACTTGCTTCAATTATATGAGGATATAAAATATCTTTTTTTAATAACCAGAACGCACATGCAAATCGTTCTGGGAGAAGATATTTTAGAAACAACTAACAGACGAATAAATCGTCTCTGATATAAAATATCTTTTTTTAATAACCAGAACGCACATGCAAATTGTTCTGGGAGAAGATATTTTAGAAGCAACTAACAGACGAATAAATCGTCTCTGATATAAAATATCTTTTTTTAATAACCAGAACGCACATGCAAATCGTTCTGGGAGAAGATATTTTTAAAGCAACTAGCAGACGAATGGATCGTCTTTGGCATGAAATATCTTTTTTTGTTACTACTGCAACTTTATAACTATTATTATTACTATTGTACTATTGTAACTACTATTGTTCGTGGGACGCCACGTAATCAAGTAAATAGTGGTGGACTGTATAACTTTCGTTTTATTTTGACAGAAAAAAAGGCAGTAAATTTACAGAATTGAGTAGATCACAAATTAAGAGTGAAAGCCGAATTAAGTTTATTTTATAAGCTGAATAATAAAGTTATTACATAGAAATTAAATTCACACAGAGTTCGTACTCGCGGATCACTCGCACGTTAATCGTTTCGGATCTCTCGCACGAATGCCTGTTCGGAGCGCTCAGGAATTTCACTCAAAAGAAAAACGGGGCGAGCGCGCCGCGCAGGCAGAATCACGACGTGCTCACGTTTAAACGTCGCATAGCATCACGCACCTATCATGCAAAATGACAATTCGGACGGACTCCGAACATTCCGCCCACCTCCGTCGTCCTCGACGGAATAAATGGCCACTGGTCCGCTGAACTTAATGTGTCTTCTCCTCGTCGTTCTCGGTGGGCAGCCTCATCAACTTGACCAAAGGCCTCGTGAGGGTGGAATCCGCGGTGCGAAATTTAAATTTCGATTGCTGTTTAGCGTGCGGAAAATGAATTTCTCAACGATTCAATGTATGCTTTATTTTACCGCACAGGTTTGAGAAAATCACC
This sequence comes from Nylanderia fulva, assembly GCF_048542155.1. Classification (NCBI taxonomy): domain Eukaryota; kingdom Metazoa; phylum Arthropoda; class Insecta; order Hymenoptera; family Formicidae; genus Nylanderia; species Nylanderia fulva. The sequence goes on along the minus strand of NW_028189687.1, from coordinate 11,391 downwards.
TTTATGATCTATATTATCGCACAGTTTATAAAGTAATTCTATAATATTATTGTTTAAATAAAATTATTATCTTCAATAAATAATATTTATCTTAGTATATGCAATTTTGTCTTTTCGCTGTAATCGACTTTAGGGCATACGTGTACTTTTTGACTTAGAATGATCCCAAGAATATAAAGTTTTATTGGACATTACGTTGCAAGACACCTTGTATATATATACACATATATTAGAGTGTAAAAATATCTATCTATCTATCTATATATATATATATATATATATATACACATACTTATTGATTTATTTAGCAATCTGTCTATCTATCATCTATCGATCAACCTATCGATCTATCTGTCTCCTTTCTCTTTTCTACATTGCATTCTTTTATAACAAGTTTTTATATTTTTATACAAAAACATATATATATTGTGTGTAAGTGTGTGTATGTGTATAACAGGCCTATCTATAATAATTATATGTAATTGATTATAAAGTAAATAATTCTTTGTAATAAATGATTTATATAAAAGTATTTTAGAGATTGAATAATAATAATGCTATTATTATCGAACAGAGCAGTAGTTAGATAAGAATAAATCATATAAATCATTTATTATTACAAAAAATTATCTACTAAAACTTTGTAATTATTATATTCATAAAAAATTTTATATATTTTTAGATTATAAATTTAATTATTTTTACTTTGTAATGTTACAATATTTTTAAAAAATTATTATATACGTGTGCATATATACGAGAATGCAATGTAGAAAGAGAGAAGAGACAGATAAGATCGATCGATAGGATAGATAGATAGGTTGATTGATAGATGATAGATATAGATAGACAGATAGCTAAATAAATCAATAGGTCTGTATATAATTATATATATATATATATGTATATATATATTATCATATATATATATATATATATATATAATATACGAGGTGTGTTCAAAAGTATCGCGAATTTGTGGTTTTTTCAAAAATTATTTATTTATTCATGAATATCTATTTTGTCCCCTTCAAAGTAATCCCCACCAGATATTATACACTTGTGCCACGTTTGTTTCCCAATCTCGAAGCACTTCAAAAAATCATTTTTGTGATCTTGTTCAGCTCCTCCTTCGATGCCGTCTTTATCTCCTCAATCGTAGCGTAGCGTCGTCCTTTCATGGGCCTCTTCAGTTTCGGGAACAAGACAAAAGTCACAGGGGGCCAGATCTGGGGAATACGGTGCCTGCGGCATTATTAGGGTTGTTTTTGGCCAAAAATTCGCGCACAGCAACGATGTGTGAGCAGGGGCGGTTCTCATGGTGCAAAAGCCACTTTTGTTCTTCCACAAATCCGGGCGTTTCTGGCGGATTGCTTCGCGCAATTTGCGCATAACTGCAGGTAATATTCCGTATTGACCGTTCTACCCTGTGGCAAGAACTCATGATGCCCACGCCCCTGCAATCGAAAAAAACTGTAAGCAAAACATTCACATTTGACAGAACTTGGCGCGCTTTGTTCGGTCTTGGCTCGTGCGGCAGCTTCCATTGGGATGATTGAGCTTTGGTTTCCACGTTCATAACCAATAAACCCATGATTCGTCACCAGTTATGACCCTCTGGAGCAAATTTGGGTAGTCGCGGACAGAGTCCCACATCTCCTGAGCAATGTTAATGCGATGCTGGTTTTTGGTCGAAATTGAGCAATTTGTAGACGAATTTCGCGGCGACTCGTGTCATGCCCAAATCATTGGTAAAAATCGAATGGCACGAGCCAATCGATATGTTTAGGTCCTCAGCAACTTCTCTAACGGTGATTCGACGATTGACCAATCATATTTTCTTCACTTCATCAATGTTTTTCGTCTGTTGTTGACGTGCTCGGCGTCCGGCACGCTCTTCGGGCTTCACATCTTCTCGGCCCTCGGAAAACATTTTGTACCACCGTATAAACGTTGCTTCGGTCCAAGGTAGCTTCACCATATGCCACATCAACATTCGGAATGCGTCCGCGCACTTAATTTTGTTTTTCACACCAAAATTTGATACAGATTCTTTGATCATTTTTTGGAATAGGCAAAATCGAAGACGAGCCAAAACACGTGCAAGCAAAGGCAGCTGTCAAAAATAACTGAACATTCAAAATGGCCGTACTTGTCGGCATAAATGAGAAACATGAGTACCACATAACGCCACAAAAAATCGAAAATCGAATATACGTAACCCGCGGAAATTCAAAATTCGCGATACTTTTTGAACACACCTCGTATATATATATACATTATATATATATATCATATATATATATTGGCATATTATACCACATACTTTAATTTTTAAAAAGCATATTTTCTCTCTCTCAAATTACTACTTCGCATACATTATGAACGAGCAATTTGAGAGAAGAGATAGAGAGAGAGAGAGAGAGAGAGAGAGAAGAGAGTGTGTGTGTGTCAGAAGCGATGGTCGTATACACAACCGTTGTCAGAAGACAAGAACAAGCATGAGAAAGACGGAAGATAATATGACTGGTCTGTCCTTGTCTAAATCGTCGATTGCCAGCCTCCATCCTCTATCGCGACATCGGCGCAAACTAATTTTCTGCTCTGTATTTATCCCAAATGCTATTTCGCACATACACATTGTGAATGAAATATTTCTGCACTAAGATCTTTTTTATTAGGACTTCTAAACTTATTTCTGTAAGCTCACTAATATTCTTTATGCAATCTTTTGTAGAAACCTGTCTATTTTGTACGTATAAATTGTAAAACTTTTATACAAGCAAATATTGTTATGACGTGACGCGAGAAGCCATAAAAAAAACTTGTATTTAAAAATTTTTTGTCTTTTATTACAAATTCAGACAGCTTCCTACTTTATTATTGTATTAACTTTAATGTGGAAAAGCATTTGTTATTCTATTAACGCAATAAAAACTTCTTGGTGTTGGCAAAATATAATCGGTTCGGCCGGTAAAAGTAGACCTCCGACATCCCCTTAACATTATTTATGATAAGGTCATTACCAATCGTTTTAAAAACGATATTGTACGGACGAATTGCTTACATACTAACGAGATGTCTAAACAGATACAAGTTTAATATACAATGATAGATATGTGTTCGAAATTGAGAAGAAAATTAATATAATTATTTAAGTTTGTATTTTCTGTCTAAAAATCGATATTTTCTTCCGATAAATATGCGAAAAAACCGCGGAAAAAAAGGCTCGCCCGATATAAACAAGTAGGCGATAAATCAGGATTATCCTAACAAGCTGTCGATAACAACAACATTGCTCAACCGAAAGCAACGATTACTGCATTGATTACCGATTGTAATAGACATGCGCCGTTCGATCACGTGGCTTCCGAAAGCCAATCGATCCGCTATCGAGCATTTCGCGCATGTCAGGTGCGTGTTGTTTCGCGTAATTATGGGGCGGCCAATAAGACAGGCGCCCTCGCGTCACCTTCGAACATTTTTAAATAAACGAAATTAATTGGTGAATACAAATTAGTGGGCTTTCAGTACCGCCACCGATAAAGAAGCGCCCACCAAAATTGCGGGGCTAGTCTCTCGAGTCTCAGTACGTACAACCGCTATTAAACCGCTCTAGAATTAACCGCAATTATTACCGCACACTCACTTGGAAATCGATCTCGGCTTATCTATTGGAACTTTTGTAAAATTACTGTATCGTTTAAATTGTGAAAGTAAACTCTGTGTTAATTATTAAAGGGTGATTAATTTCTTTCGGCCTTCAAATACGCGCTCTCCTTCACGCGTTCGCGCAAACAATATGTTTTGAGAAATTAACATTACTTTAATTATATTGACATCTTAAAAGTATGTAAGTTTTAATTTTAATTTTAATTTTTGTTATTTTTTCTTTTTTGCTTATGTGTTGTGAGTGATCTAGTATTATCGATGTAATTACATTTGTTGTATTTATAATTTCAGAATTATTTGATAAATACCTAAAATACAGGTCGAAATGTTATGAGTTAAATTAATAAAGAAATTTTTTAGTTCAGTATTGGCCATTTTTTATGAATTTAATAAGTTTTAATAAATATAATATAAATATAATTTTTTTTACAGTGCAACCGACTTTGCCCTCGTAAATGGAAAAGACGCGCAACTTCGTCGTATCCTTCGTGCTATGCACGCTTCTCTCGATATCTAAAGTTTGGGCGCCAGGTACGGTCAGACCGCACCATTCAGAAAAATCACTAAATTCTCGCAATACACGACGGCTTAATCTCGTTAGCTCGGTCTCTGTATCTTGATAGAGTGGCGTGGTTTTTTATAGAGAGTACTGAAATTCTAAGTCCCGGAGAGAGAAAGGAAAACAGGCATATAATTAACACATTCGAATGTTAGTTAAAATGTATAATATATTTCGGAGTGGTATAAGTTCTTGGTACAATCGGATCGAGGAGCTAGTCAAGGATCGTCGTTCCTTCGACGTCATTTCATGATCTTACAATTATTTATCTCGGCTAGCTCAACACTCTCGATATTTCTGTTTCTTCATATACTCTACAACTCTTACGACTTACTCCATATGATTACTCAACAAAGACTCGATGTTATAACGATATTACACAAACTCGATTTTACAACAATTTACAAAGACTCGATATTATAACGAATTTCACGCGTACAACAGACTGTCGGCTTGTTACGGCGCTCCTCGGAGAGGCCAGAAAGGCCGAAAAGAATATTGCAATTATGCGGATTCCGACGCAAGTCCGTGCTTCATACTCTATAATTATCTCGGTATTACTAATTATCAACCGAGCTCATAGACTCAGTACGCGATATTTCTTCAAATACACGGGTACCCGGTCGAGTCCGCGCTTACCGGAATGTCGAAGTGTAAGCCTTACAATTTCCTGAACATAGTCCAATGCTACTTCGTGTGCCCGGGATTGCCATCTAGCCGGACAGTGAGCGGCGTTGGGCCGGTGTTAGCCTCGCGCGGTGGCCTTGTGGTCGCCGCTTCGGGCCAGCAATCCTCGCGCGGCTGCGCCGAAACGCGTGCCGCTCTGAGTCAGCAATCGATCTGGATATCGATATCCTTCTTATCGCCGTTCGCGGACTCCTGAATTTTGCAGGATTCTGAAATCGCCCTCGGGAAACTCGTTCGCCGCAGAAGGTTTTTTAGGCGGCCCCCGTTTTCTATCCCAAATGATCCGTGTTGTACTTTCCGGTGGACCAGTACGCTGCGGGAACCGTCTCGGGGTGATCAAGCCCGAGCGATCCCGTTGTCGTCCTTTCGAGATGCTGTTGCGGGACCCTCGGGAATGAGTCATCTGTCTTAAGATGAAGGGCCTATTTCCTCCCTTCCTTACCGCATACGGTCGGCTCTCCGACTGCTGTAAGGAGTTTCAGAGCAAGTAACGGCCCTTATGTAACTTGGTACGATAAATTCTATTAATTCGATGACTTACGTGGCTCCGAGGTCTTGGCTCCGTGCGCACCGCTTTCGGCCACGCCGCTCTATCCTCTTCTTCTGCTCCTTCCGGGCCTCTTCTTCCTACAGTATTCCATCTCGGGAATTGCCTTCCTCCTTCCTCCCTCTCTTCCACCCTCTCTTTTCGTTCTCCCCCTCCACCTTCTCCCTCTTCCTCTCTTTCTCTCTTCCTCTTTCCTTCTCTCCTTCTCTCCCTCCGTCTCTCTCCCTCCCTCTCCTTCCTCTCTCTCCCCCTCTCCCCTTTCTCCCTCTCTCGCTCTCTCCTCTCTCTTTCTCTCACTCACCTTGACTTCCGTTAACAAATCGAAAATGGTAAGTCGACGACAGAGTCGCCGCTTGCTCGCAAAAACCAAAATTAGAGCGCTCTCCGAACCTTTCCGGCCGGGCGCCCTTGTGGCGGGCGGGTTGTGACGTGGCATTTTGCGTCCGCTGTTACATCTCGTGGGGTCACGGCTGCGAAAATTTGAATGCAGAGCTCGGCTTTTCCACGAGACACGATCGCTATTACGGGTACGCGAATCTATGCGATTCTCCCCGGGATACCCGCGATCTGAGGTTATTCGCGCTGGAACTGAGGTGATCGGATTATTGCGTGGGACCTACCTGTGACTCTACTGTAATAAAGATAGCTTCGTCGATGCTCTATGCGAAACGTCGTTGGGGTTGCGTAAGTAATCTTCGTACGTAAAACTGACAAAGCTCGCACAAATCACCGATTCGCGTGAGGGTAAGTCGGAAGTTGCAGACTCCGCAATTTATTCCGATAGGTGTTCCGCCTATGATTAGAGTATGCTTCCGAATCCTGTCCAAAGTAATTTCGAGACTCTAGGTAAGGTGGAGTAGCATGAAATGCAGAGAGCTGCCTTAGTCTCAAAATGGATGTACCCGACACCAACTTGGCAATAGAATAAGGGTTCAAACGGTACAAAGAGATTAACTTCTGGAGGAGGAGTTATACCTCTAAGGGTGAAGTGGGCACATTTGTGTTTGTTGCGTAATCGAATTGATAATGCGTCATTCGCTCGTAGATCTTCGGTGAACCCGGCAGTTATCGAGAAGTAGTAGTCGTCGGCAAAACCGTCGGTAATTGTTCAGTAAAACACTGGTAAGGTGCCAGTAAGGTGTCGATAACCCGTTGGTAAAGAACGTTCGTCGGTATATGGTTGGTAATGTCGGTATAAGAACGTATGTTGGTATATAGCGGTAATGTCGGTAAAAGAACGTATGTCGGTATATTGTCGATAACGTCGGTAAAAGAACGTATGTCGGTATATCGTCGGTAATGTCGGTAAAAGAACGTATGTTGGTATATTGTCGATAACGTCGGTAAAGAACGTATGTTGGTATATCGTCGGTAATGTTGGTAATCGAAAGTGTTCTCAATTGATATTGTTTAAATGACTACTTTGTTGTACGATTTACGAAGTTATTTCTTGAGACACAAGATTTTTAAGAGATTGAACTATTTGCGTTTTTCCGTGTTAGAATTCCGAGGGTGGCACCGCATGTGGTGGTCGACCCTAGTTTTATAGCCCGACCTTTTTTTTATAGCTTTCCGCAGTGACGATGGAAAAGAGGAAAAATGCGTCGGAGATTTTTCTAGAATGTTCTCTTCCACGTGGTTAGAAGCGTCTCTGAATTTGCTAACACGCGCGATTCCTTAGGTTAACGTGAATTTCACTTACCTTTTAGTAGCACTTTCTTGATCGTGTCGGCTCGTACTTTGGAGGTAGTGCGTGCGGCGAGGGTCGTTCACTGGGATGTTTGGCGGCGGCAGGCGTCGTGGTTGGAACGTTATTGGTATGCACTTCCACTGTAGGAGTTCGTCGTTGTTATTATTTTTAATGTTGAAAATGTTCTCGTATTCAGGATCGGCCTGATATTCCACTCGAGGAATTGAGAATATTCCTCGGTCGCTGATTCGCGATAAAGTCGGTTTAGTTTTCGTAATTGATTCTTCCTTCCTGCGCGTCGCGTCTTAGGCATATTGAATTTGATGCATCCTCTGAATGATTACTCAAATAAGGAGGGTTGATATGCGGCGGACCCTCACTATCAATTCCTTATTTTGGCAAATGCTGAGAATGTTAATTCTGACTGTGATGAGCGGTGGTCCGCTCCAAACCACAGTTTGAATTATTCTGAATCAAACGCCGTATGACAAATTTAAACGCTATCGTATTTTATCACGGGAGTGGAAGTTTTGAAGAATACTGAACACTAGTTTTCACACATGAATACACTGATTTATTCGTATAGTAGTACAAAATTCGAGACTAAAACTTAGAATTAGAATTTAGATTTAGACTTAGAATTTCGAGTTAGAATATTATACTTAGAGTTAGACATTTTCGAATTAGAGTTAGGATTTAGAATTTGGACTTAGAGTTAGAATTTAGGAGTGCGACTATACTGTTCGGTGTCGCGCAGAGAACTGCCGAAATTCGGGACTGCTCTGAGGTCCTTCGTTTCGGCGGCTCGGGCCTGCGGCGGCCTGGAGAGGGGGAACTCTCCGGAGTAGGGGCTCTCACCGTGGTGGGAGATCCTTAGGCGCTACGAAGCGCCACGCTTAGTTTCTAGGCGGAGTAAGCGTCATGGCCGGCTTTGGCGCGCTTTTCAAATAGCGTTTAAGGAACTTGGAGTAAACGAAAAAATTATACGGCCGGACGTGACACCGCCCTTGTGACGGGCGCAAAATGCCACGTCACAACAGTAAAAAAAGAAACTGCCCGATGGGCAAGAGCCGGTAGTAGCTTGGGAACGAGGACGTTGTCGCGGACATGGATGCGTAAAAACATATATACATACAAATGTATAGTAAATATAAAATATTGTAAGTACATGAAATTTTAGTTACGACTACAAGAAACTACTTTTTTTATTTTACAGATTTACTGATAACTCTGTCTTGCCTTTCTCTTTCCTCTCTTTTGCGAATCCAAAAAGATAACTAAGGAAGAAGGAAATGTCCAAAGGGTTCAATGTATGGCAATCTATAATCCGATTTATCGAGCGTTTAGAAAAGTCGTGTGAAAAAATATTTTTATTTGAACCAGAGTCAGAATGGGATAATAGGTAATAAATTTCCAGAAATATTTTTTTTGCAATTAAATAGTATTGAATATAAGAGTTTTAACAAGGCTCTGTAATATAAATATAAATTTAAACGTATAAGACGGGCAACAAGAGCCAAATCGCGGATGACAATGCGTTGTTCTAACGAAACTAAATAATTTTTCGTTAGAATTAAATACCGGTGCACAAGGCACCAAATTTTTACTTGGACACGGCCAAGATTTTAAATATGAAATAATCTCATATTTTGAGATTTAATTTCAATACCCCTTTAACCCCCCTACGGAAAATAAATAAATGAATGCAAGAGAAAAATATAGATCCGAAAATCGCTGAATCGGGAATCGAACCCGAGACCTTTCGCTTGCCGGGCGACTGCTCTTCCAGCTGAGCTATTCAGATCCTTTCGATTCTATACTTTTCTCTGTTATATATATTAATGTTGGTAAACAAACGCATTTTTTAAGCCAGCGTGTATCAAATATAAGAGTTTTAACAAGGCTCTGTAATATAAATATAAATTTAACGTATAAGACGGGCAACAAGAGCCAAATCGCGGATGACAATGCGTTGTTCTAACGAAACTAAATAATTTTTCGTTAGAATTAAATACCGGTGCACAAGGCACCAAATTTTTACTTGGACACGGCCAAGATTTTAAATATGAAATAATCTCATATTTTGAGATTTAATTTCAATACCCCTTTAAACCCCCCTACGGAAAATAAATAAATGATGCAAGAGAAAAATATAGATCCGAAAATCGCTGAATCGGGAATCGAACCCGAGACCTTTCGCTTGCCGGGCGACTGCTCTTCCAGCTGAGCTATTCAGATCCTTTCGATTCTATACTTTTCTCTGTTATATATATTAATGTTGGTAAACAAACGCATTTCTTAAGCCAGCGTGTATCAAATATAAGAGTTTTAACAAGGCTCTGTAATATACATATAAATTTAACGTATAAGACGGGTAACAAGAGCCAAATCGCGGATGACAATGCGTTGTTCTAACGAAACTAAATAATTTTTCGTTAGAATTAAATACCGGTGCACAAGGCACCAAATTTTTACTTGGACACGGCCAAGATTTTAAATATGAAATAAATCTCATATTTTGAGATTTAATTTCAATACCCTTAAACCCCCTACGGAAATAAATTAAATGGATGCAAGAGAAAAATAGAGATCGAAAATCGCTGAATCTGGAATCGAACCCGAGAACCTTTCGCTTGCCGGCGACTGCTCGGGTTCGATCCCGATTCAGCGATTTTCTGATCTTATTTTACTCTTGCATCCATTTATTTATTTTCGTAGGGGGGTTAAGGGGTATTGAAATTAAATCTCAAACGATGAGATTATTTCTATTTTAAAAATATTGGCCGTTGTCCAAGTAAAAATTGTGCCTTGTTGCACGGTCTTTAATTCAACGAAAAATTATTTAGATTCGTTCGAAAACAACGCATGTCATCCGCGATTTGGCTCTTGTTGCCCGTACCGTTAAATTTATATGTATTATTACAGAAGCCTGTTTAAACTCCTATATTTGAGAGCAAGGCTGGCTAAAAAATGCGTTTGTTTACCAACATTAATATATATAACAGAGAAAAGTATAGAATCGAAAGGATCTGAATGGAATGCTCAGCTGGAAGAGAAGTCCGCCCGGCAAGCGCAAGGTCTCGGGTTTCGTTCCGATTCAGCGATTTTCGGATCTATATTTTTCTTCTTGCAATCCATTGATTAATTTTCCGTAGGGGGGTTTAAAGGGGTGGTATTGAAATTAAATCCCCCCTTCCAAAATATGAGATTATTTCATATTTAAGATCTTGGCCGTGTCCAAGTAAAAATTTGGTGCCTTGTGCACCGGTATTTAATTCTAACGAAAAATTATTTAGTTTCGTTAGAACAACGCATTGTCATCCGCGACGATTTGGCTCTTGTTGCCGTCTTATACGTTAAATTTATAAATAGTATTGTGCACAAATTTTTTAGTGCGATACCAAGTGACTAATAAATTAATCTCATTTCTAGATGTATTTTTAACAAACTCCTTTTAAAAAAAAGCATAAGCTGAGAAAAAATCGAGTCAAAATTACTAAACAAAAATTCTTTCTTCGAATTTTGTTCTGATATTTTTCTAGTATTCGCTATTTTAATAACAATTGTCTGTTTTTAATTACTTATGCTATTGTAAATATATAATTATCTTAATATATGTGTGAGAAATATTACTCTAAAACTTTTACATAGCCTTGAATTTTTGCAAATACAGTAGCTTTAATTTGATCAATAATTGCATCCACTTTCTCAACAATATCAAATAAGCTTTGTTGTTTGTATAATTCATTCCAATTGCCTCCAACATTAGACAGTACCACTGGGTAGAATTGGGCTGACACTAAATTTACAATTACAGGATATGAAAGAAAATCCTTTACACCTGTCTCTCTAAAATATTAAAATTTAAACACAGCGTGATATACTTACTTAGATTTGCCTGTAAGTGTTTACTATAGTGCGCAAGATATTAGGTGGTTTGATCAATTTCTTTAATATATTGGATTCTGTCGCCAGTGGAAAATCATTGTCCAACATCTCATCCAGCAATTTATACACAGCCACATATATAGTTCTTCTTTATGATTGTCTCTGTGCATTCACTGAAATAATATTCAAAAATGTCCACTATTTTGTATACGAATTCAATGACAAAATAAGGGAACTGAAAAAGGGAATATATTAAATATATATTAATAATAAATTGTGACGTGACGCCTTTGAAGCGCCGTCACAAGGGCGGAACGCCCAATCGGGTAGGACGCGAAGATCTAGAGC
>NW_028189686.1:0-14671 GCF_048542155.1 Nylanderia fulva | reverse complement strand
TAAAACCCTGGAATACTGTAATAAAAAGGTTAAGCATTTTAATATCTTATAATATTATAAAAATTTATATATATATTATACATATACATATTATATATATATAAATAATATATATTAAATATTATATTATATATATTATAGTATTTAATATTTTAAAATATATAAATTTTATATTTTGTTGATTAAACTAATGAGCTTCAAGTACTTAAAATGTTGTATCATCAAAAGAAAGACTAATGAAACTATACTTTCTTTAATTTTATTTTTTCTCTTTCTACTAATTGAAGAACAAAATCCCCGCATAGTTATTGATTCTATAAAATATATTCTTGCTGAATTTATTAGGTAATAGTAATTAAAAAGTTTTAAATCTACGAATTGTGTTTAATCAACAAACATTCTCATTAATCGTGAAAAAATAATTTACTTCCCGTTTCAATCGTAGTATGTATTTTTGTCCACTTCACAAACATATGATTCTAATGAGTTTATTTTTAAGTAAATAGTTTTTTAAATCGTTTTTTCACTCGTCATTGTAAAATATATATAAAAAAATAAAAAGAGACCCAGATAAATGCAGCTGGCAGCTGTGCTAATTAACCTCAAAGTCTTTCCTCTCAACACTGCGCCGTCGTTTTTGTTAAAACTGAGTTCTAATGTCTTTATTTCATTGAAATTTGTAAAACTATTTGAACTGGTGGCGTTTGTGTATCCCCATAAAAAATTAAAAACTAGGGGCACTGAGTGCCAGCGAGTTTTTTTTCCAATGGAAGACGCTATTGTGTCCACGAAATTCCCAATGAAACACATGGTCCACTAGTGCGCCCTTGAGTGCGCACTCATTTTCCAATGAAAAACGCTATTACGTTGATTTGGCCATGTTTACACCGTACCACCTTTTTAATACGAATCAAACTATAGTGAGCTGGGACGTATTAAACACTGAGCATATAGATTCTCAAACTGAGTGAATTTTGGAACAGATTTTACAGTGAAAGCAGTTTATTATATTCATTTGTTTTAGAAATAGATGTGGAAAATATATTGCAATTTTTTTATTTGGTCTGCTGTTTTTGTATAACCTTTTTTTTCCATTTCTAGTTCCGCATCTTATAGCGTTTTCGATTGGGAAAAGTTAGTGCGCACCAGTGCGCACTCAGTTCATAGAACACTGGACAAGTTCCATGGGTAGCACTGAATAGTGCAGGTGAAAAAGAACACGCCGAAATTTCAGTGCCATTTGAGTTGATAGTTCCGGGAAAAACGAAAAAGTAACCTCGACATCTGTGTTCAGTTAAGAAATGTTTTTTATTATATGTAATTAAATATAGAAGATGATAAAGAATATCACGTATGACAAATTTAAAATTATTATTATTCAGTATAAAAATGCTATTACATTAAGTACATTAATTATATTAAAAAAGGTATAGGTTCGATGTTATATAAAAGATATAACACTTAGGTGTCATTATCTATTTTTCAAACATTCTACATAATTACAGTTTTTTGGAATTATTCTTCTAGTTCGAAGAGTTGTAATTATTTCTTCTTGCTCGCTTGAACTAGAAGAAGATTCCAAACATGTCTCCAAAAATTATAAGAGAGCCAAACTCCGAATTGCTCATTATGTCGAATTTTCGTTCAAAGAATGCCCATACTGCTGCATGCATCCAGTGCACTGAACTGGCAAACCCTCAAAATTCTCGTGCCACTTAGTGCGCACTGGTGCGCATATGCGAGTGTTGTGCGTTCAAACGAACACGCAACACTAGCCAAGTGCGCATTGGCCACTACCAATCGAACACGCGCCTGACATTCAGTGCAGCCAGTGCAAACCCCAATCGAAAACGCTTAAATAGCCGGACATTAAATATAGCTTCAATTGCGTATTAATCGATTACAACCCATGCATTAAATGCAAATAAGCCATTCGAATAATATTCTGTGTGAGCAATTCATATATTTGTAAGGAAAAAAATAATTGATCAATCTTGCACAAGCGTATATTTTTCAAAAAATATATATTTACTAAACGTTTGCCCTATACGCCCTATATAAAAATAAAAAAATTTTAAAAAATTAAATCTACTGTTCATGACCGTATATTATAAACTCCATAATAAAACAATAAAATTTATAATTCATCATTAAACTTATTCACTATTGGAGACTTCAGCCTAGCATAACACTTATACTGCTGTGACTTTAGTTCACGCACGCTTCCTAAAATTAGTGAAAGATTAGTTGGTTTATGCATGACTGCGAACATGAATGGACGATCTATTACAAAATTTCTTGGTGAAATTGTTATTCTTTCCGATGTCATTTCAGCAACTACAATTAATAATTTTCTATTGTAATATGATTATGTTATTTTTATTTGCATAGAGTTTTGCTGTTATTTATACGTAAGATACACAGTAGTATGCCTCGCTTCTTAAGCGAGAAGTCGGCTTTGCCTCAACTAGGCGCGAGACTCGAGACACTACCGTGTCTCTTGATAAATTTATGTTACCTGGTTTATCTTTGGCTTCTGTATGTTCTTGAACCTCTATGCAACTTTTGTGAATCACACTGTTCACTTTTAAATGCATTTTTGCTAGAGGAGGTGTAAATTCACGTTATCATCGAACGCGCGCGCTGCTCTCATCACCGCGTCTTGATGCTAAAATTTTTAATTTTTTAATTTCTGTTGAATTTTGTGCTGTGTGAGTAATTTCTATGCAAATTTTGTTGTAACATACTGCTTTTAGTTTTCTTATATTGCTTTTGAGAATAGGCTTTCAGGTGTTGCTGATGGTACTCTTCCGAGACGTGTAAAATTCGCGTTATCATGAACGTTGCGTTCAAGCCCATCTGCAAGTAATTTTATTTTTTAAAGAATTATCTTAATTCATTCTCTGTATCAATTTAAACATATCGTTAATACTTTCCAGATAGCAGACTGACGTCATTAAACGTCAAATAACATCATTTTAACGTTTATAAACGTCAAAATGATGTTATTTTGACGTTAAATGACGTTACTCTGCTATGTGGATTGCTTACCTTTAGCAGACACTTTTTACATCCCTGGTAATATTAACTTTAAATTTAGGCAAATACAAATTGAAATTGTAGCAAATCTGCATTCATGCACCTGAGTTACCAATGTTTCCCAATTAAAATTGTTTTCTAGATCCTTCAGTTCTATCTCCAAATCTGGTAGTAATATTATCATTACAAATTCACCATTCTGTAACATTAATATATTTTATTATTTTTTATTCTTGGAAGTTTGTTTACAAATAATAATATAATATATTAACCAAATATGGTATTTCGATAAATTTTGTATGCCAAGCTGGAATTTCACCATAAAGATGTTGTCCTTTTTTTAAACATTGTTGGGACGAGATATGATTTTGTTTTGAAATATGAAAGATACGTAGCTTTGTATCTTTTCATCAAACGGTTTTTGCCCATTCGCTTTTAAAGACCATACTATTTTGCAACAAAATTTTTGTATCTATACCAAATTTATTCACACAAAGTATATTGAAAATGCTTAATAAAATTTCTATTTTATTGTTAATCACATATATATGAACATACCTGGACTAAATTTAGTAATTTCATTTATTTATTTTCCGTAGGGGGGTTAAAGGGGTATTGAAATTAATCTCAAAATATGAGATATTTCATATTTAAAATCTGGCGTGTCCAAGTAAAAATTTGGTGCCTTGTGCACCGGTATTTAATTCTAACGAAAAATTATTTAGTTTCGTTAGGATAACGCATTGTCATCCGCGATTTGGCTCTTGTTGCCCGTCTTATACGTTAAGTTGATATTTATATTACAGAGCCTTGTTAAAAATCTTATATTTAAATTTAGTAAGTTTGAAATCAAATTCTGTAAGGAGTGTTCTATACCAAAACATCTATGTTTCGATAGACTTTTCATCTAGATAGTATCCTTGTGGAACCACTACTGCATTTATTTATTCAATGTGAGATTACGTTTCTTATGCTAAAATACATTTAAATGTGATTTAAGTGTCATTTCTCAGAAGAATTATAGCATTTTATTATTATTTTTGCCTTTTATCTTACAGTTAACCAATAGAGTAGAGAATAATATTCGAAATCAAAATTGTCCTTATTATCATAACCCAGAACAGATCTTAGCTCATTCATTGTGGAATCATCTGAGCTATTAGAAAGTGCATGTAATATTGTGTGTAAATTAAAAGGAGACATTTTATATTCGTGTCTGTATGTTCTGATAAATTCTGTAAACAAAATGAAAATGACAAATTAGAATACTCAAAGCTGATAGTATAAGATATTATGAATATTATTGATTTGCATACCTTGTACAACGAAGTTGTAAAACCATTATATGCTCCAGATAATTTTTTCATTTTATTTATTGACTTCTCTAAGTTGAGTGTCATTACCAGTATATTAGAAACAATGCCAGAAATTATTATCACATGCAATGCTGCAAAGAAATTGATTAATTATGAAAAGAAAAGCTACTGCTCCTATTATTTAAATTGTGGATAATTAATTTTAATCACACAACACACACATGCACTATGTACACTATCTAAATAGAACACTAAAGAAAACACATTTTTTAATTAACATATATTTAATTTTACCTGCCCTAAAACTTGTGGAAATTTAAAATTTGCGAGTTTTTTGTACGATAAATAAATATATGCTTAAATTTAAAATTGAAAAAGAATTTTTAAATTTAAATTTGTAGATGTATAGTTTATTTAATATGTATTGTAACTTTTTTTTACTCTCTCTTCTTGTTAAGTCTTAATAATTTAAGTTTTAAAAATTAATCATCATTTAAATGACAAAAACTACAATCCAGAAATTAAAAATTTGGGGCATATCATGTGGAAAAATTTCAACGAATAAGCTTACATTCAGGGCCGGTTCTAGCGGAGGGCAACGCGTGCCCCGCACGTGGGCGGCCGATTTAGAGGGGCGGCCGAAAGGCCGCCCTCGGAGTCTTAATGTTTTACAAAAATTAAAAAACAAAATCACAATTTGTAAAACAATAAGGTGTAAAAATATCAATAAAATATAGTATAATTCCAATAAAAATATATACTTTAATTATAATAAGAGCATTCTCTCTCATCAATTTGCCTCTCTCTCTCTCTAATCAATAATATATATAAAGTCTCCAGCAGGGGTCTATATTACTGATTACGGGGCAAGCGATTATGTTTTGTTTAATGCAGTGATGCCGAGAATTCCCCGACAGCGGAGATGCCAAATTGTAACAGCAAACACAGAACGCACGCTTGGCGTATGTGCTAATCTGTCCACGACATACATAAAGCGCGAGCTTCTGCTGTTTGCGTCTGCAATTTGACATTTCTATCGGGCGAGAATATTAATATTTATACAGTGGAAGCAAAAAGTGGAATAGTGAATATCGATACACATAAGCAAAAGTAAGTAATGATAAATTAAAATTTGTTTTCCAAATCACGCAATATTTATATTTTTATAAATATTATAATTTTGTTATTAGAATGGCAGATAGAAAAACCAAGAGACAATCTGGAGCGTTTTACAAAAGAAGCGAGCAAAAAAAGCAAACGAACAGCAGCAATTAAAAGGAGCTCTAAAAAAATTTCTTGAATCTGATCAAGAAATTCTTCTCAGTTTTATTATTTGAAAATCCCGAAAATGTTCCAATAACAGCTGATGTTATTTTCCTGTTCCTAAAAACTGAAAACACAGTACCAGATACGGATGTCGATGGAAAAATGGATACTGACGTAAAAAGCATCTCAGAAAAGGATGAAATTAAAGATCAAGTAAAATACGAAGTTCTTGGAAATGAAGATGATTCCATATCTATGTTAGATTTAAATGACCCAGGTATTTGGGCCTAAATCATACCAAACAAATGTATCGAAACATTATAGAAATAGGGCCTGTTCTATAGATAAAAATTATAATTTCCTGTAGATGAAAAAACTGGTAGAAAGTTTAATATTTTATTTTTAACAAAATTATGGAAAACGGAAAAAAAATTTAAAAGAAATTGGCTTGTTTATTCTATAAAATTAAACCGTGTTTTCTTTTTTTCCTTGTAATTATTTAGCAGAGAAAACATAAAAATAATTAATGATGGATATTCTGATTGGCGGCATTGTTCTGAATATTTCAATAAACATGAAACTAGTATCAACATATTCAATGTGTAAAGAAGTGGTGTGAATTAAATTACGACTAGATAAAAAAGCCAATTGACAAGGTAGAAAAAAATTTATTTGACATTGAAAAGGAGCGCTGGAGAGCTATAATTAAAAGAATGATTGCAATTGTAAAATTTTAGCTGGTCAATGTCTGGCTTTTAGAGGAACAAATTCGCAAGTTACGAACGAAATAATGGTAATTTTTAAGGCTGTTGAGATGATTGCTAATTCGATTCTGTTATGTTAGATCACTTAAATAATGTTTAAAAAATCAAAAGAACTTAAAACTCATATGCCACATTACTTAGGAAAATTTCCAAACGAAATATACACTTATTAGCTGGGGGTATTAAAAAGAATAATGCGGATTTTGCAATCTTTTAAATATTTTTCTATTATACTTGACTGTAAAACCGATGTTAGCCATACCGAACAAATTACATTTATTGTAAGGTGTGTAAATATAAAAATGTCAAATAAGAAGTTGACATACACGAGTTTTTTTGGATTTTTATCCTGTCACAGATACTACTGGTGAAGGATTGTATAACTTCCTATTAGAAAAAATTTTCAAATTATGGTTAGATTTCAAAATATTAGAGGACAAGGTTACGACAACGGATCCAATATGAGAGGTAAAATATTGGCCTTCAAAAGCGCATCTTAGACATCATCCAAAAGCACTCTTTTTTTCCCTTTTAATGCTATACTTTGAATTTGGTCCCTAAGTGATGCAGCAAATAGTAGCGGGGGAAATATTGATTTTTTTGAAAATTTTCAGGGAAATATATAACTTTTTTTTCTGCTTCCACATATCGATGGGATCTTTTAAAGAAACACATTTCAATTTAACACTTAAAGTCTTTGTGAGACCAAGATGGGAAAACAATTAAAGCTATAAGACCATTACGCCTTAATCTAAAGAACATCATTGACAGTTTTAAATGAATTAACGAATGATCCAACTCGAGACGTAAAAACAAAAAATATGGCTCATTCATTGGCACAAAAAATATCTTCTTTTAAATTATATGTTCTATAATTATTTGGCACGATTTGCTTTCAAAAATAGATATTGTTAGTAAAAAGCTTCAAAACCAAAAATAAGCTTAGCCGAATGTGTTCATGCTTTTCAAAAACTCAAAAATTACATTATTAAAAAAAAAAAACGATGAATATTTAATACGTTCATTAGTAATGCCGTTACAGAACTGAAAAATTAACGTACACCGAATTTCCTATAATTCGCCATAAAAAAAGCCCCCGTCAATTTTTCAACGAAAGCAAAACTGATTCGGTTGTAGATCCTAAAAAAACGCTTTAAAATACATTTTTATTTCTCATTTTAGATCCACTAAGCAATTCTCTTGATCAAAGGTTTTAATTAATAAATGAATGTTTAATCTCTGTTTAGCTTTATATGATTTCAAAAAAAAGGATAATGACGCCTTAATGAAATCATGTATGGATTTGGATGTAAAATTCCCAAACAAATGAAAATAATGGGGTTAAAAAGGGATTTTTATGGTATTCAGTTATATCATGAAATAAAGTCGTACCGGGAATTTTTCCTGACGCTCGTTACGAACAATCCCTTTCAAGTTTTTCAAAGAATCGTAGATGCTGATTTGTTTTTCTTGTTTCCCCAAAACTTACTATTGCATTGGGGAATTTTTTTAACACTGCCAGTTTCCGTTTGGGCTGGCGAAAGAAGTTTCTCGAACTTAAAATAATTAAAATTATCTCCGATCTACGATTGTCCCAGGAAAAACTAAGCAGTCTTGCACTTATTTCTATAGAACATGAAAAATCGAAAGTATAGACTTGTCAAAAATAATAGACGAATTTGGTTCTAAAGCCCCGAAGAGTTAATTTAAAAAACGTTACCAGTAAATTTTGTTATTTACTTTTAGAATGTTTTAAAAGATATGTATCATTAACAATTTGTTTGTCATTTCCTTTTAAAATAAAAATTAAAATAAAATACACAATACATATTTTACAAATGAAATTATTCATTTATTCTATATATGTACGAATATTTTTGAATTGTCCCAAATTTTTACGGAATAAAGGGGCGGCGAAAAATGGGTCTGCACAGGGGCGGCCAAGCACCAGGACCGGCACTGCTTACATTTCACAATACCAATAAGCAAAGTCAAGTGCTAGTTGCACTTGTGTCAAGCTATTGAAAAAAAAATTGTCAAAAAAGCGCGCAAGAAAATAGAATAATATATAATTTTTGTTCAAGATTCAAGAAATAATGAAGCTTACGTGGTTTTTTAGAGATGATCTCAAAATTACTCCAATAACGTTGCTTCTAACTGTCTGAAGAATTTCTATATAATATTTCCAGAAGTTCTTCCTTGCGATATTTTGTAATACTTTAGCGGTCACACAAAAAAAAAAAACGAAATCGTTGATAAACTGTTTTGATTTTTATTTATATTTTTGTAATCGATCTATAAACCGAATATTATCTCAGAAGTTTTGCGATAGCTGTATTTACATAAAATTAAATATTTGACTCGTATAAACATTAAAAATGTCATCTTACAGTAATAAAAAAAACAATAAAAAAGGCATAACAAGAAACGTTTATATACTAATATCGAACATTTTTTATATTTTAGAGATTGCTATCTTCAAATTTGAACTCCTTTAAATCTTTGAATTTCGCAAATTAATTGAATCATTGTTACGTTTAATATAAGCCTGTTAAATCATTTATGAGCTATAATCATGCAAATTATTTGACAATTGGGGCTAATCTTAATTCTCTGGCTCTTATAGGATTTTGACTTCATCATATATGTATTTGCGGTGTGCGTCTTTTTTAATTTTTATTAAATTAAATTTTTTTAAATTAATTATCAATAAAAATTTCAAACTTATATAATTTTATCGCAAACATGCCTGAGATCAATAGTTTTATATCTGTTCTGAACAGCTAAATTAGAGAGGGATTCTCTTGGGAAGATATTCTCGATTATCTGTCGATTATCTGCTTAGGTGGGGCTTGAATAGATCTAAGATTCATTTAAATCTAATCAAAATTGGGAATGCACTTTATGTGTATTACAGTAAGTTTTATTGAGTTTAAATAGTTTCACTATTGGTGTTAATTAGCATCGTCGTTAATGCACCGGAACTCGCTACGTATTTCGCCCCATATCTACAGAATCGTAATACATTTACTTTTTTAATGCGCCGTTTTTTTTAATTCACAATAACGCACGCTACCGTTTAAAGTTTATCTCGATTCATAATGTCGGAGGATATATAACATCTATTGTAATTTTATTAGTAAAAATAAAATGTATACATTGAGAGGCTTGAACGCACGACATTAAAATATTTTTGCGAAATATATTAGACACATGTTAGAAGAGCGCAATTTTTCGTCTCCGAATTAAATAAATTATACGAGAATTACAATTACATATGATTCAATTTATGCTCTGTACATTTGTTAAATTAAACATAAAAATGTAATCGGTAATATATATATATATAATATATATATATATATATATATATATATCCATTACTATATTTCATATGGAAGTTTCGATTTTTTCACACAATCGGCTTGAGTAAAATATTATCACGCAGCACATAGAATTCTATATTCATTGTATAATATTAAATGAGAGTATACAATTGTAAGCATATATCTTTATCGGCGAATAGCCAGTCAGCATATCCGTAACGAAAATGTATATTCAGAGTATAATAATATTACATTAACAAATTTATTATACAATTGACTATCTATATACAGTATATCTCAATACGAATGTATTTATTTAATATAAATTAAAGAGAGGCTTGCTAGTCTTATCTGTTGCACTAAAATCTGGGATACTTTTTACTTTTTTCTCTCTTCTCTGTAATTCTTTTCTCAAATTTTAAATAATTTTTTTAATAAAAAATTTTTCAATCTTACATTCATCACTTTGTGATTCATCATTTTTATTAACCGATGAATCCACTTATATTAAAAACATATATTAAATCCAAGTGCCGATAATATAATAAGCAAATACAGTCTAAAAAAAGGAAAAAAAACCAAAAATGTCAATAATTAAATTTGACACAACATTTACGTGTAATATGAGAAGTTTAAACAAAATTTGTATGTAACGAAAATTCGCGAAAGATGACATTTTAACGCAATGTAATTAATTGAAATTCACTAGATATTACTCGACAGTACATACTTATATGATAATTGATCCATCATAATGTTCTCTCTTGGAAGATACTTTTTCTTTTAAATATATCTCAAATTTACGTTTTTGATTCGATTAAAATTTTTCAATAAATGTTTTGGTTATACTGATTAAGAATTTGCATTGCTTTTAACTTGTAAGTGAATAATGCGACTTTAATATTGGATATCATTTTGGATGGCAATAAGGCTGTTCTCTAAGATTGGGTTCAAATTTATAGTTGCAGCTCCTTTTTTCTCTTTTATCTTTATACAGAATGTCCTATTTTACATACAAGGTGTTGCTATTTTCGAAAACCAAAACTTTAATATTTTTCTCAAAATATATCAGAATAAAAAAGCATAAAATATCTCATAAACTATATATTTCTCGACATTCCATTCTAACAATTTCATACACCAAATATTACGATTTATGTAAGAAAATTATATTAAACTATAAATTAAAAAAAAAATGACAAAAATTAAAAAAAATGCCTCTATCTGGAATAAAATTATGCTTAGAACAAGCCCAGGTAATTTTGACATTAATGACGTCATTTTGACGTCGTGACGTCATTATGACATCGAATAACGTCATTTTGAGTTTTTAAAATGACATCATTTTGCTACCTGGAAAGATGTCTTCAAAATCTCACAATTTTTGTAAGAAACATTTTTAACCTTGGTTTTCAAAATTCAGCAAAGCTGTTATTATTATTCAAAACAGGACTTACTATATAATCATTTATAAACACGACGACGACGACGAGAGAACCATATTAGTTCGACGTATATAATGGCGAATTAAATTTAGACGGTTGTTCCGTACGTGCTGAACATCACTTGGTGGTATCTGTGTCGAGGGTGACGTCTTCGGGGACGCTAGATCAACCTTGATGGATCCGGAGTTGTTTCGCTTTCGCGTCATACCGCCGCCACCACCACCACCCCAATTCGACAGAGTCCAATGATAAGTCTCGCTGTTCTCCTTCTCGTGGGCGACCGCGGTCTCCTGCGTCGTCTCGTTCCCCTTATCCAGACCGGTTTCGATCGAGACGGACGACTGCGACGCGACGGAGTCGAAGCTGGAGTCGCCGCCGCCGCCGCCCCGGTACCGGTTCACGCACTCCATCGCCATCTCGCCGGGAGACTCCTCGATCGCCCGCAGGATGTTCTGGCATAATTCCGAGTCGAGAGCTATGGGGTCCCCCGAGTCTCGGTTGTGTATGGTCACCGCTATGTGGGCCGGATGCGGGATCGGTAGAGGGATCACCAACTTCTCCGCGCTATACGGGCGGATCTGACGTTTCCACGGCTGCCAGCGTCCCTCGGAATTGTTGTCGCTCATCATCGCGCGCCTCCGCAGCTTCGTCGACGTCAATAGTCCACTTGTGTCGCTGCGAAAGATAGCGGTTTACGTATTTTCGAAAAACTTTTTTGTGTATGAAGATTCAAAGAACATTCAAGATTCATTTATTTTATTTGTTAAATTTAATTTATTTTTAATTATCTTTAATTTTTTTTAAATTTATTTACCTTATTAAATTTAATTTAATTTCATTAAAAAAAGTAATCACCATCGTTTGTCAGCCTTTCTGCTGTTGCTGGCTTGCTTGGCCCGCGGATTGAAAGCAGACACCTCGAGATACGGACTGTGCACTTGAATATTCCCGCGTGGTGCGTAAACCGCACCGAGCAAATCGGGTCCGTTGACGCCACCGAGCTCGGTACTTGGAACCATGTCCGTATACCGGGACAGATCGACTCCCGGGTGCGGCTCCAATCTGAATTTCGTGTCGGAGTCGTCGAGCGGCTGTGTAGAAAGTCGAGGCTGAAGATGTCGGCGTACATAAGCCCTGCTAGACCCGCCAGTCGCACACCCCTAAACCCTTGTTCTCCCAAAAGTCTTCCTCGTTCCCGGACAGTCTCGCGAAAACGTGAGTGGGATATCAAACGTTCCAGCATCTGTGCTCCTTGCTGTATGACACCTACAATTTCATTCGGTTATAAGTAAATTTAGAAAAAATCAAGCATGATGAAGCAACACATTTCGTATACAGATTGGACATAATAAAGCGTTACAATTTTTTATTTCTAAAAATATTGTTTTTAGAGAAAAATGTTTCAGATAAAAGTAGAAAAGAAATTGACGTTACTGATTTTTTCTCAAGGGCGATTTTTCAGTCATTTGAAGATCATTTATATTATTTCAAATAAAACCACGATATTTTTTTACATAAATCGATTCCTCGTAAAATTCTACTTAAAAAGTGGTAAGGGTAAAATAGTTAAAAGTGAATAGTTTACAAGATATTTCATATTTAAGTTAACATTTAATCTTATTAAAATATTTAATTTTCGTCAAAAATATTTAATTTTCTTAATACTTTAATTAAAATTTAATTTCCCAGATAACCAAGAATGCTCAAGCATGTATAAAAATAAAATGCTAGCAATTGATGTTGGTTATTTGCTAAGAATATGAATTAAATGTTTGAATGATTAAGGATAGTTAGCATAACGTTAACATTTTGTCATAATCAAATGCTTTGCTAAAGAAGAGACATATTGAATAAGCATACTGTTAACAAAAAGTTAGCATATAATGTTTTCAATTTGCTAATAGATATAAATATGTTGCTATCATTATGTCAGCATTATTGTCATGTTTCATTTCCGACATCAAATGCTAGCAAACAACAGCACAATGGACAACATAGATGCGTAGCAAGATGCTAACATCTTTATTAGCAACAGGAAAGCAACTTGTGTGTCACACTGGTTATTTGGGTTCTCAATACTTTCACAAAATAATGAGAAATCGATTGATACAAAGAAAAACATAGTTGTTTAGAAAAAGTATGTAATATGCAACTAGCAGCTGCATATTAAAAGTATTAAGGTAAAATAATCGAAAAATAAATATTTTACAAAATATTCAATAGTTATGTAAGATTATGTTAAGTATAAAATATCTTGTAAACTATTTATTTTTTGACAGTCCTAACTTTTGAAATATTTTTTTTAGAAAAATATTTTTGGAGAAAAAATTCATAACTCTTTTTTTTACCTTGTAAAAAACACACATACAAAATTTTGAAAAAAAATTTAGTTACCTTCAAGCCCAAAAAGTAGTAAATTTTTTTTTAAATCCTCACCGCGACCCCCGAGACCTGTCTCCCCAAATTTCTTTCTTCGCGGTCCAAATTTTTTTTGGTTTTTTTAACACGGCAATCAAGTTTTGGGTTTCCTTCTCGAGGGATTTGTAGGGGCCCTTGTCTTTGGGGGCTAGCGGCGAACCCGGGCCCGGAAAAACAGGCTTCGAAAAAACTGCGTAAAGTCCCCTGCGGTTGAGTAATTAATCTCTCGGTTTCTTGCTAAAAAGGCCCAGAAATTTCCCCGTCCCGTTCAAATTTTCGTTCGAACGGGGCCCGGGCCCGGGTCCCCCCGGGAAATTGTTATTTTCCGTTTTTTAAGATTTTTAAATTTTAAAACGCACCCCCTTGGGGGTCGCGGGAAAAAGGCCCCCGTTAATAAACCCAAGCTAACCCCCCGGTCCAAACTATTCTCTTCACGACAAAGCTATCGCTTTGCTGGTATCCGACCTCTGTTCTTGATCATTAGATGGAACATAAAATGTGTCCCAAAACACTTGACCCAATAACCCTATCACAGCAATGCGAAGTGATATTTTTATTTTCCATAAGACCTCATTAAATTTTATTCCCAATTGCAAGCGTACGTCTTTTGACGTCAAAGTGACGTCATTGAACGTCGGACGCATTGATGTCAAAGTTTACGGTTTCTTTGATGTCCAATGAGGTCAGTTTTTACTTGGATTTCTAAAATCTAAACACTTTAATTGGGAAGTATCCCCGAAAGAAATAAGTGGGCAGAGAACGAAGGCTACAAAAAAAATCCCCCTATTTGGGTTTTAGACATCCCCCCCGAATGCCAATGTTCCAGAGTAATGCTTCCCTCACCACAAATTCGATTGGACTCGGGGTTTAGGGTACCAGGTCCATGATAAGCCCATGAACGCATGCAACGTCAGCGTGACCAGAGGCATCCTTGGGGGCAAAAAAGGGGGAAAAATCAAAATTTAAAAAGACTTAAAAAAAATACCGCAACAAAAACAAAAAATGGTCGCGCCAAAAATTAAACTTACCAGGAAAAAGCTGCGGTGGGGGAGGGAATCAAAAAGCGAACCGACCCCTCACCGTAACATACCCCGGGA
>NW_028189685.1:0-14736 GCF_048542155.1 Nylanderia fulva | reverse complement strand
TGTTTTGTGAGTGCTAAAGGCACGCAAAAATATTTTTACTGATTAAGTGGAATTTTTTTTAATTGAAAAAGCAAAGCAGCACAACGGGACGCCAGAATAATATCGACACGATGGAGAAGTGGCTGCGTTTCGAAATGCTGCTGTCAAAACCCAAAGGACGCATTTACCGATTGAATTAGGTTTTATTATTAAGCAAACGCGGCAAATGGAAAGAAGACTTAGCAATGTATTTATTTTTAATTTCGGAACGGTATTATATATCAGCTGTATATTATGGTAAATAGAGGGCGCATAATTAAGAGTACAATCAATCAAGTAATTGAATTTAATTAGGCCGAATGAAATTTTTGCTATATAGGTGTGTTTCAATTTATTAGCATCTCTCAATCTGAGTATAGAAAATTAATAAGTAAAGACCGCAATGTGTACATACAATAAATTATCGCAAAACGATTCAAATATACATATATTAAATGTACAAATTATATAAACTTTAATATTAATATGTGATGTAAATTATTTAAATAATCAAATTTTACAAAAATTATCTTTTTTAAATTAAATTATCAAGTTAAAATAAAAATTGTAGAAAATTATATTCGATGAATGACACTGAAATATTGACGTAGAAATATTTTACTGATCTCAGAGACACTTTAATTTCATTCTGGCACAAGTCGCGAATATCTACATATTCGCATATGTAAATGTATGAACGCGACGCGTAGAAGTACCGAGCGTTATAAGAGCCATTAATACGAGTCGCCTAATTTCATGAGAGCCCGCAGGCCTCAACTATTATCTGGGAAATGTAACTTGTTCGAAGAACGATTAAACGGAGGCCACGAAAAATATGTCAACCCGCAGCGGCTTGCATCTGACGGAAAACCTATAGATGGAACACACACCATTAATGAGATGACAAATGTATTCTTGTCGACCAGAGAGACACACGCTCGGGCTTGTACGAAATCGGGATATTTAATATCGTTGATTTTCGAATTTAAACTTTTTACATCAATCTTTCACTGAATTTTATTACGATAAACGATTCTTGTCAGCGTGATATTAGGAGTCAAAAAATCAAAGGAGAAAATTAATTAAGTTCAAGAAGCAAACTTCTTAGAAAATGTGACAAGTACATTATTTTCGAAAATTGAAATCGTATTGCTCTCTTAGAGATATATTTATCCAATTCAGAAAATGTATTTTTTAGATTGACAGAAATATAATTTCTTTGTTGCAAATACTAAATATTATATATATAACATAATAATTTTATAAAGCTTATTGTAGATTAAAAAACTATAATGTCAAAGAAATATAACTTAATTGTTTCTTTTTTTTTGGTCTTTAATTACCGTGACTGTCATTAGCAGATTACTCCTTCGTCTGGCCTCGCTTGATAAATGAACAATAAGGCTTTAGTCGAAAGATTGTAATAATTCCAATGTAATTTCAGGTGAACTGCCAGCCGCCGTGCACGACGGCAACGGAGGTTTCGAGAGCGTTCCTTAATCTTTGGCTGGTTCACCTGACAATGAGCTATGTCTTCACCAGATGACAGTACTAAGGTGAGTGATAAAGCAGAGCAAGTTTCATCAAACTTTGTCGAAATATGTCTCTTTTTGATCAAAATAACGAGATATATATTGCCATGAGATATTATGTTACTACTTACATCATACGATTTAAATATCGAGATATCGCATAAATGAGTTTTAGAATTTTGTTTAATTTGATATATTGTTTAATTTGATAGGATTGTTTAATTTGATAGGATTGTTTAATTAATGGGAGATAATTTAAGGGAGTCAATTATTTGTTTTTTAAATTTAAATTTACAAAGCATTAAAGTTAAGATGCAAGCTCATCTTATGTAATGAAAGTTATAAGCTCATGCAATGTACATGCAGTAAATATATATGCATGTAAAATATAATAGGTAAAGTTTCATAACTGATGTTACATTTTAAATAAATTTTTCAATATTACAAATTTATAATGTATTTTTTTTTTTAATATGAACATCTGCTATATTTTTCAATATTTTTAAATTATTTGTAGTATAAAAAATAATTACATAAAAATGTAAAAGTATATAAATGAATGAACGTAGGGAAAAAGTTGTTGTTTTCATGAAACTTCAGAATATAGCAAGAGAATATGAAAGTGTGAACGACCTCACAATTTACAAACTCTGCAAAATTGCTTTGCGGATTATTAAATAATCGTGCCGATAATCCAGTGGCGTGTGAAATTGGCAACATCGAAATTTATTCGAAAATAGCTCTGTTGAAAATTGTTATGCTGTCGTCACGAATTGTAATAAAATTAAGACGCCGCGCTTATATATTATTATTGAGATTTTCAACCATTTCTGCAAGTTGAATAATCTTCAAAATGCTTCATAAAACGTTTCAGATGCTTGTCAAAAATAACTTCTTGTTTTCCTTCGGAAAATCTTCGTTAAATCCTCCTTCAATCTTTTCGAGTTTATCATACCTCTTTTTATCGTGTGTTTTTTACAGGCTGACCATACCTTTGTATTCTCGTATAAGTTGTCTTCTTTTTCGTCTTCTGACACTCTTGCTCCTTTTTTATGCAACCGCCTAAATCCGAGTTTCAGATGAGTTCTCAGGAAGCGCATCGACTTATAAAAAGCTCGAGCCAACAGAGTTTCTGGGTTAACGCGAAATATACATCTTTCCACGAGAGAAGAAGAGCGAACGGATCACCGTGGCTTCTCGACGATATCGAATCCCTTATGCGATAGCGAATCGATCGAATGAATGTTATTTTGAATAACTTGAGATCAGAAACAGGATTTTATTTCAAAATTTAGTTTACTTGAAAAATGAGAGAAATAATGCTATATTTTTCGAATATCTGAAAGTCTATGTAAAAGTTTACATATATATGCAATACATATTTTATATTTTAATGATTTCTCTGACATATAATATTTGCAAAAATTGCATACTTGTTTCATGGCTATACATTTTTCCGCAAATCAGATTTACAGTGTATAAAAAAACTGTAGCATATTTATAAATTTTTTTCGTTCTGTTTATGTACAGTTTTATATATTAAGATGTAAGTTGAATAATTTATGACAGAGAAAAATTTAAACAAAATCGCTTGCATTTTATATATATATAGTGATCTCTATATCGTGTGTTAATTATCCAATTGACTTATGCATTTTAGGTTTTGTTCCTGTTTTCTTTCGATTCCAAAGTTTTTTGACTAATTATGTGAAGGTTCCCCAATTAAAGGTTCAACGATATTAATAATTTCTCTACTTTTATTTCGAGCACCGACATTTTCGACCGGGTAATGAAATCAACGTGATGGGGGTTGCCGTTATCGGAAATTTTATTAGAGCCACGTAATCCGATGTTTCACCGATGAGCTTTTTTTCGTGCATCGTATACGTAATTACATGAGACGCTAACTAATTAAAAGCGGCTAACTAGGGCACGAAATGAGATGACGACGTTCTTCGAAAATATTATTAGAACAGCGAATGTGACATTCTACAAATTACATAATCGCATTTCAATCTATTTGCTTAATCAGTGTAAAACATTTTACAAAGGCCTATATAAAAAAAAAAAAATTAATAAATAAATCTTTATATACATATGCATGTCTGCTTTATACATATTTCTTGCTAAAAATGCACAACGAATAAGCTATTTATTCTGAAAATGACGTTTGATAGGAAAGTTGTTTTACAGGACTAAAGCAGCAGTGTCAAAATTACGATTCAAATTGAAAACAATCGGCTTAAATTAAATTTAAATGTGTCAAAGTTCATGCATTTAATTGATGGGTAATTTTGTTTTATTTGCTCAATTATTACCCGTTCGGTTAAAATTAAGAACTTAAAAACTAAAGTATTATAAAACAGTATAAAAATTTATAACTTCAGTTAATTTTTATTGTCGATATGACTTTAACTTTGTGTCAAACAATTTCCAAATTAAATTCCTGATTGAAATATATTATACTCATTATATTATTCATTGGATATTTTACAATTATTTTTGCATTATGCATAATTAAAAAAAAATGGAAAGCAGTTATTTTCATCTAATTATCGCATCGAAATAATCGAGCGTATATATTATCGATTTAATGATTAAAATCGAGTGTATATATTATCGATTTAATAAATAAAATAAAATTTATATTTGAAATTTTTATTGAAATATGTTGCAATATAATATGCATGACCGCTTTTTACGAAACTAAATTTTGTAAAATGTATAAATGCTACATTGTTCTATGCAAATATTCCGCGAATATTTTCGATCTCGTACACATTTTTATTATATTTATTCGTTTATATTCGCTACACTTTAGAATATTATGCATTAAGATTCTTATTAAAAATCATACTGAAAATAACTTACATGAACCCTTTTCGTTTTTAAATAAAAAAATAAAAAAAGATTGTGAGAACAATTTATAATAACATAATAATTTCAAATAAATTATTTCAACCAATTCTATTTATAATAAAAAAAATTGCTAGGCTTAAAAACTAAATTTTTCATTTTTTATTACATAATTGCGCGAAGCATATGGATTCTTAAATTCCCTCCAAGTTAAATGCTCAAGACTGGTCTTTGATTCCTTTTATGTGAAAGTTGAAAACTACTTTAACTAGGTAAACTAAAAGTACCGCATTCGTCTTTGGCTTCATACTTTCGTTTGCAATCGTCATTTAATTAAGCATTTTACAAAATCTTTTCACGCACATGCATTTTTTTTTATTACGACAACAATCCATCTCGCGGCGTATAAGACTCAGCAAAATATTACGCGATATTATCGATTGTCCACTACGTGACATCGATTTCACCTGCGTATATTATACCGAAACCTCCAGCTGTTATCGGGGAAAATGAATGGCGCGTTGCGGCACTGTGCGTACCAAGATAATTGCAAGTTTTCGCGCGAACTCGCGCGATTGCGTCATAAAGTAGCGCCGGCGCCGGATCATCCATATCGCGGCTCCCGAATGTGAATTAACCGATATTCTAATTCAAGCTTTTATCGTCGCCGCGTCGAATATCCCCCATTGTGAAGATATAATTTCACGATGAACGCGGGGGATGATCGGGGATGTAACTGGGGGTTGACGCTGCGGCATTGCCGTGTGACGGCTCCGCGGAAACTATAGCTTATACGATATAGTTTCTACCGTGGTATCTCACCTCTGCGCTTTCATTATCAGCCGCCATAGATCACGGCGTGAGCTCCTGTGACGTCACATCCGTCCATCCCTCATCGCAAAACATCGTTGTTATACGCGGTGCAACACACAACGAGAGAGAGAGAGAGGGTTCCTCTTCACCCTCGTCTCCCTCGAAACCACCCTTCCTGTTCCGACCGCCCAACCCACAGGGCGCCCTTGTCTCTGTCATTCCCGACGAGCACGTACGGTTTCGATCGCTCGAGCACCGACAAACCGCCGAATTAAATCCGTGTGACATCCTTCACTATCACGAAGTGTGTCTGACGTCGTGTGTAATTCGCCGTGTGTGTGTGTGTGTGTGTGTGGGTGTGTGTGTGTGTGTGTATGACGAAGAGAGACGCGATGCCGCGCGCTTGACTTTCCCGGTCTGCGATTCGCGGGTTACCGGATTAATGCATGTATCGTCGAGAGATGCGCGAAGTAGAGTCGTAGAATCGTTTTTCTATCCTCCGAGAATTTTCGCGCTTGCAATTCGATACGGATGGAAATTTTTCCCCCGGAAGCGCGCTTTAAAAAAAAAAAGCAAAGCTTTGTCGGGGGATTTTATTCAACGCGACGCGATTTTATTTAAAGCTAACGAATTTATACACACTTGGAAAAATCAATATCGAAACAGACGAAGCAATTATTGTGCGATTTAGAAACAAAACTTGTGTGCAATTTACGTATCGGATTTCTTGAGGAATAATTATTCTTTATACGAAACAAACATGTATAAAAATAAATTCAAAGATGTAAAAAGATTTTAACCGATAATGTTATTTGCGCGCGATGTACGCGATCCTAGGGATTTTTCCACGTCAAAGAATATCGAGATACATTAGAAATTTCCGCATCAAAAGTTACCTAATTATTTCGCGGAAAATATCCCCATTCGAGCACACGAATCGAGCTATAAAATCGCAAGGCAGGTGTCCGCTATTATCCGATGACATGTGGCGTGTGCATGACGTCCGGCAATTTGAAAATGACGTTGTGCCGTGGCATTCGTTGAGTATGTCACTCACACGCGTAACATATATAAACATACATAACATGGTTTTCACTTCTATTTAATTAAAAATGCAACGCACTAAATATTTTCATCGAACGAGCACGCGTCTATGTGCATTGGCGACCTCAAATTTTTTTAATACATCTGCATTCCTGCTTTTCCCGCATCGGGAAAATTGATATTTTTTTGTACGCATCCTTATTAGCTGATGCTTATCATTTTTGCTGAAATTTTATCGAACATTTCTTTTTTTTATCCAAAAAAAAACATCATATTATTAGAAAGGGTAAAGTTTCTGCGCTGATAAATTAAAATGTAACATGAAATCGTTTATAAAATGGATTTAATAAATATTGTAAATATATGTTTGGTAAAAGTTTTATAATCTCTCTCTAATTATAAAAATCGAAATAAATCTTGAAATAAAAAAAGGATTACATTTTTTAGGACGTGTTCAGAATAAAAGTGAATAAAAATTTAAAAATGCGTGTGACAAGCTTACTGAACGTCTTATATCTAAACGCAAGGTCTTCATCTTTACGATTGCGATGCGATAGGAGGAACAATGTACGAAGTGGCACGATCTCGAGTGTAAACAGCTTAAGAGCTGTGATTCATCGGTTTAATCCAATTACGCAACGTCTTGCCTTATCTCGAGAGACGCAGGCCGGTTCGCGAGCAAATTTCATAAATTTTAATCGTCTGCCTCCGCAGAAACTTACTGTCGTTATTTCCCTGAAAATGAGAAACTTTTCGTAGGCCTTATCGGTTAACCCATTTGGTAAGTCTGATTTTTTTTTTTAAATTTGAAATTTTTGTTTTTTGGTTTTGCGCATAATTGTGGCGGTTTATTTTTATCAAGATATGGATAAACTAATTGCTGAGGATTTTTTTCAGTTTTCCCTTTTTCTTTTTTGAATAATTTTTCCGATATAAATGTGTCGATATAGATGTACTTTTATTTGAAAGGGAAACACAAAAAAAAATAATTTTATTATGTTAATATTTACAATTAATTCGTTCATATATTTTTTATACGAACACAAATTAGAAAGCAAAGTTTAAAATCTGAAAAATTTATGTCTTGTTAAGACTTAAGAGATCTTTTAGAATTTGAATTTCCTGTGTTTGTGTTGCATTTAAATTATTTTATATTTCATTATTGATAATGCATTTTATAAAATAAATTAATTATAATAATTAATATAAAAAATATTGAAAATTAATAACAGAATTACACACACACAGAGAAAGTTTTCTAATTGCTCATCTCTCTTCTCATCGCATGTAAAGATATCAGGAATGATACGACATTATTTAAATTATAAATTGAAACATGTGTTTATAAACTAATCACAGATCACATACGTGTGATTACAAAATTTTCAATTATACAATTATTTGCAAGTACCTACAAAAAGAAAGATATAATACCTATAATAAGATACTTGAGAATTAAAGAGTTAATATAAAAGAAGTGCATCATTCATATTATATATCGTTATAGCTCATTCTTCATATTTTTGCGATAAATGTACAATATACAGAACTGTCAATTAGCATGATGCAAGTGCCAATGTTCACTCCAAACTGCTTAAAGCGGATTTACCGTTAAATCCCTCACCACGTGTCTACTCGACTTGCGCTTAAGCTATCAGCCAGGTAACTTCCTTGGTTACAACGTCCGGTTTCAGTATATGTATCTGCGTGCACGTATGGCAACAAGGGAAGAAATACTTAAAAATAATTCCTGTCGAAATTGAAAATTAGTAGCGATATAACTTTTATCTCTGTTATTTAAACGCGATAAAAAGTTTCAATTAAAACTTATCCAATTTACGTGATCAATAAGCAGCCGTAAACGTATGAGTTATTAAATCGAGGCATACACACACACACACAACACACACATTTATGAAACAGAAATAAATATAACAATCTGGAGAAAAAAATCTGATGAAAAAATGATCGATTTAATAGATCGCAAATTCTATTGAACAAAAATTTATGCTCTTGATAGAGTAATAATGAACTAAAAAAGTCAGTCGCGCATTTAATAATTCAATAGGACATTTTTTGCTTTATGCAATAATTATGTACTTTTATACCGATCCGATAATTCGGCACCGAAATTTTCCCGATCGTCGGAAAAGGAACTTTAAACTGGATAACTTATAAATTAATTCACGTTTGATTAAAGTTTCATTACCTATATTCTTCTGTGCCGACTCAGCGACTAAACGAATCCATCGCGCTACGATGTATCAATAAAACAGCGCTTTATGTGGTAAATTTAAGTGAATTAGGTTTCCTTTCAACTGCTTGCCAGTCATTACAAACGAATTGTCGAATTTGACACTTTGTAACTTGCTTGTTGATATTATTTAACCCTAATTAGAATTTAGTATCAATCAGTCTTTGACGGATCTGTGAACTCAAATGCTTCAAGTATTTATTGATTAGTTAATGGAAATTTCGCTTACACCCGTTCCCTTTTGATTAGGCTCTTGTTGCATTCGCAAATATACTGCGTTCGCAAATACGAATATTCCACAAAATATAGTAATGATACAAAATCGTATTTAATTTCTAAAATTTACATTAATGAAAAGACGAGCCAACATCATCAATTAATTAAATCGCAATATTATGTTTTATACATATTATGCGCCACGAGATTTAGATTTACGTTCGCGTTGTATAAATTATGTCATTGTCACGTAATATATTTCCGGTTCAAATTCCACGATGTTTAATACAACAAATAGCACCGCTTACAATTAGTGGTAGTTTTAATACCGGATCAATATATTGTCCGAGCGCGGAATCGGCCTCTCAGCGGCGCGTTCGCCTCTGGAATTCATAAAGACTGCGTATTTATTTTGTGACACATCGTTTGTCAATAATAATTGTCTAATTGCTGGTTACGGCTCATCGATTATCGAAGTGATTAACTGATTTATTGGCGCGAAGAGCGAAAGGGGAAAGGGAGAACGGTCAGGAGGTTATTGTCAGGAGGGTTTCCGGTTTCAAATTAACGGTGCTCGCGCTGATAAACGAATTCATCCGTTTAACGAATAAACACGGCGGCTTTTCATGTACATTCAAACGCGCGAATTCTTTTTGCCGCGCTTGGCCGCAGTCCAAATAGCCGAACACCACAAGCGGAGAATCAATAAAACTGCAAAGTGTTCATTGGATTCATTAAGAGCGCACGTACGTGTAAAAAAAAAAGTACACACGATTTCGGCGAGAAGGGGAAATACGACACGCCATATGAATAATGGAAATTTAACGGATAGAGCAATGATAGAATAATCGAAATTATTAATCGACTTCTTATTGCATTTCCTGATGATGACCGAAATGAAGCAGCGCATCATGCAAATTGTTCAATTTTTCAGTTAATTAGTAATAGAATCGTATGCAAATTATGATGGTTATTTAATACGCGGCATTAATTATTGTATTAAACAGAGTGCAAAGATATTATTTTAATTAAAGTTATTATTTTCGCGTTATGTGTATAATTATATTGAAAAAATCTTCATATATTTCTCTCCCAAACATATTACTTTTTTTTATGACGCTACAAAACACATTGCATGACAAATTCATTTTTATTATTTCTGATATTAAAAAGTACATTTTATTGACACATGATTTTTATAATTTAATTATGATTATCTTAAATGCTAATTGTGAAAAATATTAACTTTTATTATACGACTATTGTTTGAATTACACCGGAATCTCAGAATTTTGATATTACATCTCATTATATGTAGAATTGGATAAATATTACAGCGATATTTTACAATAAATGCATTGGATACCTGAGTAATATTAATTTCTTCACGAATATTTTTATTCGCAGAAAGATTAATAATTAAAAAGAATAGATTAATAATTGCAAAAGCATTTCTTCATTAAGATTGAAATATGAAATTAAGTCAAGATATATCAGGTATATTTTTTAACAAAAAATTCATATATTGTTCTATTGTATTGCTTGACAGAGAGAAAGAGAGAAACTTGAAACTCAAAAGGGTAAAATCCATGGATAGATATTCGATACGGTTATCCGAACGTTGACAAATCTCTGACGATGTTCGTTTGAACTATCTGTCAGTTAAAGTAGAGATAAAAAATATCAAACGCTTTCATAAATGCGCACCCGCTTAAAAGCAACTCGATTGTTACTCACATCATTAGATAAGAAGAGATATGTGTGCTATTGTTAACAAGAACTCCGATATTTGCCCATATTTTTCAATGTTTTAACTTGTATATTGATTGCATAACTTTTGCAGCAGCTTTATATATTGAAATTTTAAATTGGTTGCGATATTATTAATAATATTATATTATCATATATGGAACATATATGTAGTGTAAATCTTAAATCATGTAAAATCATGTTTCTATTAGTTACATTCGATATATTTTTTTGCATTTTTACATACATTTTTTGCGCAAAAAGATCTGTTGGTTGTAAAACGATTATGAATTTTTAACAAGTCAATATTATGATTACAAAAAATACAAATTATATTTGCAAAATATTTAAGCGAGTTATTTAAATGATCGTTTACATGTTGCTATCAAAATAACTGTTAAAAACATTTTATATTGTTTACAATCATAAATAGTTGAATAAAAACTTTTTATTGACTTTTTCGTCAATTTATAGAGAGAATTTACAATTGCATTTTCCTAAAATTTGACAATTATAGTCTCTTTTTTGTATCGCAGTTATTCATTAATTCTTTTTATATATATATATAACGATGATAAACGAACAATCAACTATGTCAGTTTATATGAGTGTCTCGTTTAGTCTGTAACAGCGACTGCAATTTTTGCAAATATGGAATATATACTATAATGTACCGGTTGCGACGTCTGCATATTCTCTGATTACTATATGTGCACATATATACATATTTCTGTTACGTACAAATATACCAGATCTCTCAAAATCCTTTTAGCCACATATGTCCTCCACAATTTCAAATCTAATTTTTATGTATTGGGAATCTGACAAGATAAGTCGATGCAATTCCTTCTTTATTGACGTTAAAGATCTTAACAATACGTTTCTGAAATTAAATGTTTATTAAAATTTAAAGAAATAATTGAAAAACGTACTGCTATTAGCAAACGTGTATTTTTTAAATACATAATTCCTTAAAAATGATTCTATTTTAATATTAAATAATTTTACGATTATATTTGCTCTTGAGAGAATTGAGCGAAGGATATATGAGGCGTGGAAAACGGTCTAACCCCCATTTTTTAATAAATCGAATTAACCACCCCAAAGTTCTTATTCTTACTAGCAATAGAAAAGCATCAACTCTCTTGAAACTTCTGTGCTAAAGTTAAATAAAGAGAAATAGTGAAAACAAACACGATACCAATAAGTGAATCAATTCTTGAAACTTCAATATTTATAAGAATGGGGTTCATTCTTTCGCTTTACATCAGTAAAGTTAAGATCACAGTTTGTGGAACACCTGTATACATATATGACATACCAATAATCTCTCACTCCCATTTCCGCTCGCACTCACGCTGCAGTAAAACGAAATAATATCAATATCCAACAGCGAGCCACAACGTGCTGGTTCTTTTGCCCGAACCGCAGAATTTAAATAATATCTATTATATATATACATATATACATACAATATATATACTATATTGTGGGTGGACCGCGAACTGTGTTGCTCTATTCGTTGTAACCCAGCACGATCGGCATTTCCGCGTGGAACCGCCACCTCTTTTTCTCATTCCAGCAACGCAGGTAATCGAAATTTATTTTCCTGTTTTATCGGTAATATTTCCTTCGACATGAAGGGACAATGTTTGCGGATATATTATTATATTTTCACCGGCGCGGTGCGCGGGCGTGCGAAAAAATGGTTTCCGCTTTCGCGGATATCGCGGATATGAGCAACTTATTTTGCGAACGATCTTCGGCGACGCGGAATAACGGGAGCGATGCATCGATGAACCGCGAAGAATAGAATAGCTAAAATTGCCTGTAGAATTATTAACCCGTTTCGATCCCGAATTTATTTTTCATATTAAAATAAATCTCTCTCTCTCTCTCTCTTAACCGTGAAATATAATACTGTCATATTTAATCATGCTTAAATGAAAGTAAATGTTATAAAAATTTGAATCGTTAAAGATGAAATTATATTTTAACATACATTTCTCTGTTCTGGTAAATATCTGGTCGAATTATTCTTGCGTACAAATTAAAAGAAAGTTATACTAAAAAATACGATAAAATAAAGCTGCTTTATTGTATTTTTTTTTATATTTTTTTAAATAAAAAAATAATTAATACAAATTGTCGCTGTGTATTGAAAACAAAGTGATAAATATAAGGCCAACTTATCGAGCTGAATATTCGAGATGTTCAGTCAACTACCCATTTATTACATGTATAAATTATAAAACTACAGTCCTTATATTATATTAAAACTAACGCAAATTAACGCAAATTACAATCATTCTATAAACGTTTCGACCGCACGCGGTCTTCTTCAGTATAATTATTGAAAATAATTCTTACATTCATATGATATCGAAATTTAATTATATTTATTCAGAATCGAGAGTTTTTGAGCAATTAACGCGTGTTAATTACTCAAAAACTCTTGATTCTGAATAACTATAATTAAATTTCGATATTATGTGAATTGTAAGAATTTATATTTCAATAATTATACTGAAGAAGACCGCGTGCGGTCGAAACGTTTATAGAATGATTGTAATTTATGAGTGTACTTTGTCGTTAGTTTTAATATAATGACTGTAAGTTTTATAATTTATACATGTAATAAATGGTAGTTGACTGAAACATCTCGAATATTCAGCTCGATAAGTTGGGCCTTATATTTATCACTTTGTTTCAATACGAGCGACAATTGTATTAATTTATTTTTAATATACGCTGGCCTTAAAATGCGTCAATTTAACACAAAACGGACTGATTACTTTTTTAATTTTAATTTTATTCATAGGTTTTTGGAAGAATAACCGCAGATTATTTTAAACAATGGATTAATGCGAACTACTTGTTAATAAGAGCGAGAGCAAAATGAATTTTAAGAAATTGTAAAAATAGCGATTTTTTTCCTACACATTTGGAAGGTTTTGGCCGCTTTAAAATTTAACGTTTTTCTCACAGATCAATCAGAAGACTAGATAGTATGTTGTACAAGTTCAAAACAAATGCGATGAGCATTGAAATTTTTGATTTGCATAGACAGGTAGAGTCATTAAAAAATGGGTTTTTTCATTCACTAGGGTTATTTAATCGTTTGCCTGTACTCGCGTGGAATAGAATTTTCGAAATCATAACATTGCTTTTAAAAAAATTGCCACAACAGTTTGGGTTTTACTGCACACGAAAAGAAATTCAATTGGCTTAAGAGAAAACAATACACAAGTATATCAAAGCATCAAACCTATAGATATACATTGTTCTTTACATTTTAAAACTTCACAACCGACGAAAAATATCAAAAAATTTTCTCTCAGGGCAATAAACTAATGATCCCAAAGGAGATCAATATACACATTGAAGCCAAATAAATTTCTCAATGATACAATTAACCCTTTGGAAAATACTAATAAAAAATGGTTTGTTAATCTATCCAACACAGACATTCCGCCTAACGTATCTAATCTGTTGCAAATGGGTGATAAAATTTTGTCTTCCGAATATTAGTAAAAAAACAGCGAGTACACTGATTTATCAAGGACATAGAAAGAAAAAAAAGTATAAAAAATGACTGGGTTAAAAAAAAAATTTTTTGTCATTCCGTATATAGATAGGGTCTCAAAAATGATTTTTCCCCCTCGGTGAAAAAAAAAAATTGTAGGGTAGGGAAATAGATTCTCAAAAAACTGGAAAATTTTTAAAGCACAAAAAGAAAAAACTAAACATCCATGAAATTCGAATGTGGTTTAAAAGATCATTGCAATAATTGTAATGCATCTTATTAGGCCAAAAAAAGGGGAAATTGCAGACGCGAAAAAAAGAACATAAAAATAATATTGGTTGGACTAAACGAAACTTTCAGAAATTTTCTGAACCAAAAAAATAACTTTAAATATTTTTAATTTTGGGGCAATGTTAAGATCTTTGGACAACAAAAATAATTTTTTTAAAAAAACTCTTTTCTGGATGCTACATATAAAGGGAAAAAAAAAAAATGGACTAAATTTAAACAAAAATCTGAGTTATTTGGGCATCTATTTTGATTTTTTGGATATTTGGCGAACAAAAAATTAAAAATAGGAAAAATGGGACTTTAAAACGAGTAAAACATAGATATTAGATAAATTAAAAACCCACGCACGCTCTCCGATAAAGTAGAGTTTAAAATGAGCTGTCTTTCTTTATTTTTGTTTGTTAATGTCTCCTTAATAATGTTAATAAGAAAGCAAA
>NW_028189684.1:0-14797 GCF_048542155.1 Nylanderia fulva | reverse complement strand
GAAAAAAATGTTAAGTTTGGACTTATACCGTCCAAAGTCTCTAAAATTTGTTTATTTTTTTGGATATTTTTTTATTCCTTTGATTATTTTAAATGTGTATTGTATAAGAAAATTATACTGATTTATTTGATTGTGGTAACTTTTAGGTATACTGTACTCGATATATTACATTTGTCAAAAGTATCAAGTTATTTTACGTTTATTGATAGAATTTTTGTGAAGATAGATATAATATATAATGACTTTAGCATGTCTCTCTAGATATAAGAAAATATTTCAAGTAAGAAGAAACTACTTCTAAAATATTATTCAGGGTAATAAAAGTTTTTATTGAAAAATATAATTAAAAAGAAATATTGTGTTATGAGCAATAAGAATAGTAATGTTATAATATTAATTTTTGTATAAAATATTATAATCCTTTTAAGGGGTTAGGCCACTGTAGAGCGCCCAAAAAAGGCCTATTTTTGATAATTTTTTACTATAAAACAAAAACAGTGATAGAAAATCCTTTTTAAGTACTTAATCTTACATACTTCGAAATATATAAAAAAAATTTTTTTGCATTTTTTTTTTACAAAATGGCGGTGACAGAGCTCTGCAACGATGACCACTCGTTTCGGACAGTGCCTTACGGGCGACCTACTAGCTGCTCCAATTTTTGCTCTAGAACAAAAAACCAAATTTTTTTTAATTCTTTATATCATTAGCTAGCGAACTACGTACGGAAATTAAAAAATAATTGTTTTTGTAAAAATGACACAAGTTTGAAGAAAAAGTTTCATTTTTTGACGAAAAATTTTGCACAAAATTGTTTGTAAAAAAAAAAGTTTACAACGAAACGTAAAATCCGTACGTAGTTCGCTGACAAATGTATCTTAGAAGCTACAGTTTAAATTTGAAGTAAATCGGTCAAGATTTGTGGGAGTTATGAGGTCGCCCAGTTTGAAAAAAGTGATTTCGAGAAAAACGCGTTTAAAGTTTTATGTAACAATCAGCGATAGAAA
Source organism: Nylanderia fulva (assembly GCF_048542155.1). Classification (NCBI taxonomy): domain Eukaryota; kingdom Metazoa; phylum Arthropoda; class Insecta; order Hymenoptera; family Formicidae; genus Nylanderia; species Nylanderia fulva. The sequence continues at coordinate 13,790 of NW_028189684.1, read as the reverse complement.
TTTTTCGTTTACCTTTAATCTGCGATGCCTGCACCATATAATTGACCTTCCTCATTAATGTTCTTCTCCTCCTGGTCCTTCTTGGTCGATTTTAGTGATGATCGAGCCTCTTTTGCAGCATCTGTCAACGAGCGCTCCGAAAGTTTGATGCGTCGCGCGTCAGTCTCGAGGCAATAATTGTAGCAGTTCGGTCCAATTGTTATGCTTAATTCTCCCATAATCTTCATAAGGTTGGAATATCCATCATTGTATGTACAAACAGCAATATTACTTGCTGTATCGATAATAATTTTGCCGCTGGAAACTGATTTTGGAGCCATTGACCAAATCAAAGCGTTGTAACTTTCGTTACTGTTTTGGGTGTAGCCACCTAAACAACGTTTAAGAAGATCGTCACTACTTAATTCTTCATAGATTGGCTTAATAGCATCAAAAACCATTTGAGGAAGAGCTGGCTTATGCTTAAATTCAGCTAATTTATTAGTGGCTTTCGCCAGTTGCCACTTGCACCACGAATCTTTACCGGGCGGGCATTTATCGTGCTGTGGCTTTTCGTCTGTGGATAATTTATGATAAAGGGTCGCCCAGATCTCTCGCCTCATATTTTCAATTGAATTATGATTACGACGGATAGCTAATCCGAAATAAACAGACAATTCATCTATAAGTTTAGCAGTCAATTTGCCTTTTCCTCCAAGTCCTTTCATGGCATTCTTCAACTTGCGAAGGCGAGTACCCATTCGTTTTTGAACATGATCAATACATTCCTTTTTCTTTACTGATGAATTTTCTACTTGTTGTGATTCCAAAAGACCCTTAAAAGTTTTGGAATCTCCATCTCCAATGTAATTTACGTATTTCACCTGATGCAATTGTTCTGAGCGTTGGAACATTTCTATGACTGCGTCGACTTCCATTTTGCCGGCTGATCCCTCGTGATTCGCTTGACATTCGTTGGCGTGTGATGTTTTCCATTCTTCGTATTCTGTAGTGTCAACTTTTTTTTCCCAAAACTCACAAGTTTTACAATACTTAGACTTCACAACAATGTCAATTATTTTTCCAGAGAACCATCCAATTAATGTTACCAATCCGAACAGTGATGAAAAGCCACGTTTTCTCCACGATCCATCGCCTGACACTGTTAAACCATCTGTTTGACCTTTTTCTAGAGACAAAGCCTTTTCTTCTTGAGCTGCCATAAGCATACTTTTTTTAGCAACTGTTTCAGTTGCGTGTAAAATTGTGCGCGTGAGTTTATCGTAAAATGAATGAAAAATTGGTCGAGGAAGATCCATGAAGGCGCAAAACTTTTCTATTCCATGAAGACCAATACCCAATAATCGCATAGCAAAAATCATTCTACGATTTATTTCAAATGCATTATCAATAAAAGGACAATTCGGAATGAAAATGTCGTCGCAGTTCTCACAAGAAAGAACGATTTTGAATCCCAAGCCTCGTTTGCTGCTTTCGCTAAATGTCACTTTAGAATGGCACGTTTTACACACAACAGATTCCGAAAGTGCAGTAAAAACCGCAATAAAATTTAGTAAACGGTAGCCAAAAGTTTCATTCACTTTAATTTCGTTATATGACTCTTCAGATCTCCTCAGTTTCTTAGCAGAAGTACCGACGCTCTCTGGAGGCGGAGCCTCCATTTCAAATCGATTCAACGGTCTCTTGCCTGATATCTTCGATCTATACTCATAGCTCTTACTACCTCTCGTACTTTTACGACTCTGTGGTACTCTTCCACTCATTGTACCAGCAATCACTAATTTTATCAAGCGTATAATCGATATACAGATTTTGTATCCGAAAATGTAAGAGAGATAAAAATGTCGTGTACACTGTATCGTTCCAACGGCTGTACTGACCCTATACTAACACATTTGCTCTATTATATTACTAATGCCATCTACACGTTCACTAGGAACCTAAGAAAATCTTACTCAAGCTGAACTGTGCGTAACTAATCCGTTTATTATTCTCAGAAGGATCCCTTCGCAAGCGCTTCAAATCTTACCGAAAGGTAAGATGCTTTGAACTTCCAAAAATGACACTTAGGAATTTGTATCTGTTATAAAACCTTTTTTTTTTCTTATTTCTAAGATCTTAAAGCATCATTTAAGCAAAAAAAAAAAAAACGATTTTTTGAAATTTCTACAGTGGCCTAACCCCTTAAGATTGATTACGATAGTGACAGCAAAAAGAGAGTTAGAAAGAAAAAAAGTTATTGTGCAACCGACGCGCGGAAAGTCGCCCTTTGATGGGATTTTAGAAAGGGCTCTTTCCACGCACCGGTCACACAAAATATCGTAGCCAACATGTGCGGGTCGTAAATCGGCTGATCATGTGGATTGTCACACTCGGCTTCGCCTCGTGCGTCAAACTTCCGCACTCTCGGCCGATTTACGATCCCCCGCACTTGTTAGCTAATATACTATTATATTAATATATAAAATATATATTTTTAATTTTTCCTCCTTTTAGTGACACATATTCTTGATATGGGCGATATAAAAATCACTTTCTGTTACGTAAATTCTAATTGACTAATGGGTTTATTTATGCTCGCATATTCTATCAAAGATTTATTTCGCCGTAACTCAATAACACTCCTGAGGGGTTCTCATTTTACTTTATTTAACTTCTTTTTCATTCATCCAACTCACTCATATGCATTTATTATAACAATAATATTTAGACATGCATAAATTGTCGACGTTGTCGTTATCCGTTATTTACAATATGCTACATTAAATAATAATATATTTAGACTATCTATATTTAGACAATCGCCTAATAATATATTTAGACTATCTATATTTATAGATATTCACCTCTGGTTTTAAAATATTAATTCAAAATTCCAAATAAAATTTACCTAAATAGAATATAATATATATTTATATCATTAAATTTCGGGCGTTAACCTATCGTTAATTATATAATAACACAATATTCTAATTAAATATAAAATAATTTACATTTATAATATCCTATTTGGATATTCACCTTTCATTAATTGGTTAACTATTAGAGTTTATCTATTATATGTACATTATAGCATTTTACAATTGGCCTAGTACCCAAAATTGGTTACCAGGTTACTTATATTAGCGCGGTAATAGCAATCATAACTGGCCTATCAATGGGAATATTATGGAATGATAACTTCGGTCCGATAAAGGATAATTATACGCGGCCAAACATGGTGAACAATGTTCAGCCATTAATGGTTAGTTAATTTATTATGCCCATATTCAATGCCAATAATGGCTTTAATATAGTGCCGTACTTTCTTTATTTTTTTAAATATTTAATAATTGTTTATATAATTATATTGCAATTATACTAAAAATAACTTGTTGGAGAAAATTATTATTTCTGCATAAAGTACCTACATATTTATTAAAATATCTTTTGTATACAATTTTTGAAATTTATATTATACGTAAACTTTTAAAGAAATACATATTAATTATAATATATAAGTTCTGTTTATTTAGATTATGAAATTATGAATAAATTAGTTTTAGAACTCAGAACTCAGAACACATTTAAAAATAGTGTCACATATCAACTGTGTCAGAAAAACAAAGATAATGAAAAAATAAATTAAATAGTTCTAAACAATATTAAATGTAAAACTAGAGACGTTTACATCTTAAAAAATTTACATGAATTCTCGTTAATTCATATATATGACTGAAGGTAATACTGGAATATTAATCAAAATAATCATTATGTTTATAATTTATCGTCACTATGTAGAAAAAAATGACCCATTGTTTTCTAGTTCGTGTGTGAAATTTAAACGAGTGTGGTAATTATTGAAACTCGTGAAAACCTGTTCAATCTTGTCTTCCGGAATAATAGCAATGATGTCGTCTACATATCTATAATATAGAGGAATTGTGAAATCCAACATGTTTAGGATTCTAAGTCATCAAGTGCTAAATCCGCCAAAATCGGAGAAAACAGAGATCCCATCTAATCGGGCTGCCAAAAACTTGTTCATAAAACTTGTCATTGAATTTAAAACTTGTTGATTCTAAGATTACTCTAATTGCATATAAAAATTATTGTAAGTTAAATTTAGTATTACTGGTTATTTCCGTCCAACGTTTTTTCATCTCTAATGTGTGATTTTGATTTCTGTGTTGATTTGACCAGAATGCCATGTATGTAATCAGCCAAATTATATAGAGGATTGCCTAAAGTTGAGATAATAATTCTTAGAGGAAATTTAGTTCTTCGCATTTTCGGAAGCTCGTAACAACGTCGAAGATCTCCACTTGTGTTTCTTAAAAATTTGTACGTCGACTCGTCGATTAAATCATTGTCACGCCACGATTTAACGAGAGAGTTAATCTTATTGTTAATTTGTTTAGTCGGATCTTTTTTCAGTGTTTTGTACGTGGACTCATCGCTAAGTAACACGTTCATTTTCTCAATATAGTCAGTTTTATCCATAATCACAGTAACTTGTTCTTTATCAGCTCTCGTGACCAATAGATCGTCATTCTCACGCAGAAATTTTTTGCAATTAGAGAAACAATTTAAAATGTATCTATCATTATGGTTAATGTGATTATGTTTACATAAAAATTTTTGAAGAGCTTTCTCCACGACACTCCACATCTCGTTGATTTCAGAATTTCAGTTTAAATTTTATGGCAATTAGTTGTTAAGTTTTTGTCGGGAAACAGGATAATAATGTTTAAGTCTTGTACTTTTAATACACGTTGTATTATCGAACTATACGACAAAGAACAAAGAAGAAGAGGAGGAAGTAAGTATATATATCTCAGGCTCGATTACCGCGTAGAGAAGCAGGCGTGCAAACCTAACGGCCAGAGAATTACCAAAATAAAAATACCAACATAAAGTAAACAAATATACTAACTGAATAGTAATAAATTGTATAGTGTGTAGTGATCTAACTTAATAGAAAATAACCTAGACATAAATATATATCTAACACTCCCCCTATCAGTACACACTCAAAAAAAATAAAACAAAATTATATATTTAATTTAGATTAATAATGTCTTTGCACTTTGACATTTTGTTTTTCAACAATGGTTTCATGAACAAGTCCGCAGGGTTATCATCAGTTGGAATGTATTGCACGAAGATCTCCTTTGCTTCTTGAGCTTCCCTTGTAAAATGGAATCGGATGTCCACATGTTTACTTCTCTGATATATATTATCCTTGTTGAATTTTATAGCGCTTTGGTTGTCACAATTTATGCTGGTTGGCTTGTCCATATGGGTACTATCTTTCATATGAGTTAAAAGTCGTCGACTACTTATTACTTCCTTTACTACTTCAGAAAGCGCCATATATTCCGCCTCCATAGTTGATAGAGCGACTGATTTTTGCTGTTTGCATTTCCAATTGATGGGGCCTTCCGCTAACAGTAGGACAAATCAAGTACAATAATGTCGATTGTCAAGGTTTCCTCCCCAATCGGAGTCGACATAAGCGTGAAGTGGTTTCCTTGATTTTCTGTAATTTATTCCAAGACTTGATGTGCCTATTAAATATCTTAGTGCGTGCTTCGCTGCTATCCAATGCTTTCTTCCGGGGTTTGCATTGAAACGGCTCAAGGTGCTTGCTGTAAACGCAAGATCTGGTCTTGTGGTATTTGCTATATAAATTAGGCTTCCTACGAGTTCCCGGTAGGGTATTTTTCTCATCTCATCTTTCTCTTCCTTTGATGATGCTTCATCTTCGCGTGATAACTTTATGCCAGCTTCCATGGGTGTTGAAACTGGGTTTGCACAGGACATACCAAATTTTTCAATAATGTTTTTCACGTATGTTTCTTGTGAAATATGTATGTTTCCTGTGGCTCCTTCTTGCCTAACTCGCATTCTTAACTCGTAGTCCTCTTATAAAAATAATACGAGATTATAGTCATCTGGTGTACGAAACATTTTTCCGATGGTCCATAGAAAATATTAATGAATTAGATGTAGAGATTGATTGCTTACCTATTACTTATATTACAGAAACATATCCCGATTTTTACGATTTTTTTATATTCCATGGTATCCGCAAATTCAAGCAGAAAATCAAAACTATTAATTTTTCAAGAGGATAGTTGGATGATATTCAATATGCAACAAATTGATAAATATCGATCATTGACTCATTATGACTTATTACTCGTCTTCATTTTACACACAAATACACACAATTGATATTATTTTATATTTTTGTCTATTTTATTCATTATCGTATCAAAATCTGAAATATTCATTATATATAACTATAATAGTTTTAAAATGTTTTGTGTAATGTTCTGCATTATTTAATATAATATATATAATTAAGGTATACATCAGTGTTTTTTATATTATATCAATCAATATTAAAATTATATATTTATAAATATGTATTTTGTGCTAATAATAATAAAAATTATAAAAAAGTTAATTATATTTATAAAATTAATATAATAATAAGTGCAAAGTAACATACAATTTTCGTAACATTACATGTTACAGAAATTACACTGATTAGTAAAAATAATTGTGAAAAAGTTAATCGGAATACAATTAGAAAATATGGTTGCAAAGTCAATGTAATAGCTATCAGATGTTTTAGTGAAATCAGCAGTGCACTGTCGAAGGAGATCATAAAATAAATAAGATTATTTTTACCAAGTTATAGATTTTCTGCCTTAATACTAAATATCATATTTTAAATTATTACTGTGATGAAACCTAGACTGGTGATACCAAAAATTATTGTTACAATTAATTATGTTTAAAAATATTGTGTTCGCGAACGCGCTGCGTGAGAGGAATCGAACGACACCAAAAAAAAAGGATGAGTCACTTTTAGTATAAAAGAAACTTTTAATATACGAATCTTTACGGAAACATAATGTACAATACTTAACAATTAAACGCACAAAAAAATTAACACAAAATCTAATCAGTTTCAGCGGACAATTCGAAATCAAAAGAAAAGGCGGTGGTCGTCGATTTAATGTTCTGCGGTTTTTCTAAGCGGTTTACCCTTATGCGTACACGGCGGAAAGCGATAAGACCCCAAACCGGGTGTGAGCTCCTCTTTTACCATTTTCGGAGAGGAGCCCACCCTCGCGTGAAGCGCCAATAATTTGCGTGATTTTAAAGTGGCGCATGCTCCATAGCATATAATTATTCGGCGGAACGGTTGCGCTGCCGTTACTTGTTTGTGTATTTGAGCGGTTTTTTATGTGACAGCTGTCAATTTACGACTCTTTTTTATTCCATTACAAACAAATGTGACTTTATTATTGCCGATCGAAGATTCTAGAATTTAACAATAACTATTTTCGAGATCGAACCTTGTCTCGACTGAAAACGTATAATATGAAAATCCTAATTACATTTTACTGCCGAAATAATTTAACTGGCGATAAGAATTATTTTGCATCTCAAACATCCCGCCCGCCTTGTCGCAACGTGACAAATGGTTGGTGATGATTTCGGCGCGGATCACATTCCGATAGTGATTGATGGTGGGGCGAGCTCGCGTCGGCGCGGCGAAATTCACGTGATGATCGCGTGTTGCGAATCGATCAGCTGAGTCGACGAAAACACGTGGTGATCGCGTGATGTGAATCGATCAGCTGGAACGGCGAAAACATGTGGTAGATGTGAACGGCGAGTGTGAGATGCAGTGAGCGGTGAAAATGAGACAAGTTTTAGTGCGGTGGTGAGCGAAACAAGTGATGTGTGACAATTGATATGGTGCATGATGTGATGATTGTGTAGTGAGTGATGCTATGTGTCAATGTGCGGTGTAGGCGCGTCGTTCACGCCCGGAAGAAACACGAGCTTGACGAGTGGGCGCACGAGCTCGGACGTGGCCGTTCGGATGGTCACGACGCGTGTAATTCCGTCGTCTCCGGGGTGCAAACGCAATATGCGAGCGAGAGGCCATCGGCTCGGAGGGGTGATCTCGGAGCGCACGAGACAGAGATCGCCGACGTGGGGTGCAGGTGCATCCTTGAGCCACTTGGTGCGTGGGGCGAGTCCGTGCACGTATTCGGATGACCATCGCTGCCAGAAGTGATCCCTCATCCGCTGCAGATGACGCCAACGTGACACGGTGGACACCGTCTGCTCTATCAATGACGGTTCCGGCAAGGCGAGGAGCGGTGCCCCAACGAGGAAGTGACCGGGGGTCAGCGCCGAGACGTCCTCTGGATCATCTGAGAGTGCCTGTAACGGACGTGAATTCAGACAAGCTTCGATCTGGGCGAGGAGTGTGCTCAACTCCTCGAACGTGAGGGTGGTCTCGCCGATCACCCGACGGAGGTGAAACTTGGTCGACTTTACGGCGGCCTCCCACAAACCACCAAAGTGCGGGGCCGCTGGCGGGTTGAAGTGCCAGCGGATTCCTTGAGTGGTGGCGGCAAGGATGACACTTTGACCTTCGGCTGTCGCTGCGTTAAAGAGACCTCGCAGCGTCCGATCTGCCCCGATGAAAGTCGTGCCGCAGTCGCTGTAAATCTCAGCGCACAAACCCCGGCGGGAGATGAAGCGGCGCAGCGCGGCGATGAAGGCCTCCGAGGTGTAGTCCGAGACAACTTCTAAGTGAATGGCCTTCGACCAGAAGCAGACGAAGACGGCGATGTATCCCTTGTGCGCACGGTGTCCACGCCCCTTGCTGGTCCGGAGAAGGATTGGTCCCGCGTAGTCCAAACCGGTGCTGAGGAACGGTCGAGTTGGCGTTACTCGGTCCCGAGGAAGGTTACCCATCGGAGGCTGTGGTGTTGCGGCGCGCCATCGAGTGCAGGTCACGCATCGGTGTAGCTGCTGTTTGACGGTGGTCCTTCCTCGGGGCACCCAGAAACGCAGGCGGAGCAAGCCGAGAGTCAGTTGCACACCTCCGTGCAGTGTCCGTCGGTGGCAGGAATCAATCACCAGCCGAGTCAACCATGATGCCGCCGGGATGATCATTGGATGTCTTTCGTCGAGTGGTAGCTGAGCATGCTTGAGACGTCCTCCGACGCGCAGCACGCCTTGATCATCGAGGACCGGACTCAACCTCGCTAGGTGGCTTCGCGGTGGACTAGTGCGTCCAGCAGAGGCCGCAGCTACGTCCGTAGGAAAGTGGAGCGCCTGCACCACTCGCAGCCATCGAAATAAGGCGACGTCCAGCTCGTCCGGATGCAAAGTGCGGCCAAGTATGACGTCGCGTCTCGCCGGATTGAGCCATCGCCGACACCATGCAGTAACTCGCAGCAGCCTTTGTAGCTTCGGGAACCGGAGGAGGAGGTCAGGTTCGGCCGTGATCGGTGCCTTGACCACCAAACTGGTGGCTCGCTGCTCCGGGAGGTCATCCTCTGCGGCTTCGATGACGGAACAAGGCCATGCAGTCTCGTCTCCTGACAGCCAGGTAGGTCCTGTCCACCACAGTTTATGCTTAATGAGTTCGTCAGGAGTAACACCGCGTGATGCACAATCTGCAGGATTCTCTCGTCCAGCGATGTGTCTCCATTGAGCGTCTGGCAGCAGGGTCTGGATCTGAGACACTCGATTGGCGACAAAGGTTTTCCAGCGGGTGCTGTGTCCTTGAATCCAGTGGAGCGTGACCTTTGAATCTGACCACAGATGCACTGGCGTCGCTGTCAAACCGAGAGTAGAGCGCACGTGGAGCATGAGCGTGGTAAGTAGAGCTGCTGCACAGAGTTCCAAGCGAGGTAACGACACCTGCTTGACAGGTGCGACCTTGGATTTTGCCATCAACAGGTTGATTGATGTTTTCTCTGTTGCAGCGTTGCGGATGTACACCACGGCGGCGTACCCTCGCTCTGATGCGTCGGCAAACCCATGGAGCTGCAGTTGTGAATGGTCGGTCCCAGTGTTGAGCCAGCGAGTTATGCGGATGTCATCTAAAAGAGGAAGCTGATTCAACAACTGCCTCCAGCGGTGTGCGTCCTGATCAGGCAGCGGGGAGTCCCAGTCCAGCCGTTGAAGCCACGTCGTCTGAATCAGAATTTTGGCTCTGATGACGACAGGTGCGAGCCACCCCATCGGGTCAAAGAGTCGAGCCGTCTCGGCCAAAACTCGTCGCTTCGTGAAGTCGGTGATTGCACGCGGACGTATGGTGAAGGAGAACCAGTCACCTTGCGGATGCCATCGGAGGCCCAAGGTAGCGTGACTCTCTCCCTCCCATGAGTGCGGTTTGCGTTGATGCCGATGTTCCGGTGGAACTCCGGTGAGCACCTGCTGATCGTTGGCAGCCCACTTCCTCAAGGGAAATCCGCCCGCCATGCAAAGACTCCGTAGTTCCTGCTGAAGGTCGATAGCGTCCTCCAAGCTATCAGCGCCGGTGACCACGTCGTCGACGTAGCAGTCGTGTCGCAGTGCCTTGACTCCGCGTGGATATCGTGCCTCTTCGTCTGCTGCGAGTTGATGAAGAGTCCTGATGGCGAGAAAGGGTGCACACGCTAGCCCGTAGGTCACGGTTCTCAGCTCGTACTCGTGGACATCATCAGAGCTGGTGTGGCGCCACAAGATGGTTTGCAGGCGACGATCCTCCGGATGTACAAGAATTTGTCGGTACATCTTCTCGATATCCGTGACGAGAACGTACCGATGCCAACGCCACCGAAGTAGGACATCAGCGAGTGTTGGCAAGAGATTGGCTCCAGTGAGGAGGTGTGCGTTCAGCGACTCTCCGGACCGTGTGCGCTGGGAGCCGTTGAACACGACCCTGAGCTTCGTGGTCGTGCTCGACTCCTTGAGGACCCCGTGATGCGGTAAGTAGCACCTAGGGCTGCAGGTTGTTGAAGTTGTGCTGACCTCCATATGTTGCAGGTTCTCGTATTCCTCCATGAAATCTCGATAGAGGTCACCGAAACGAGGATCTCGTGCTCCCTTCCGCTCCATGGCTTCCAGGAGGCGCTCTGCGGGTCGACGAGTCTCGCTGAGCGATGTCGGCGGCGGTGAAGTACATGGCAGCCTCACCATGTACCTGCCACTGGACGTGCGAGTGACCGTGCGCACGTAGAAGTCTTCGCACCTGGCTTCGTCGGCGGTGAGCGGTGTCCCAGCTACTGGCTCGCGTTCCTGCTCCCAGAAGCGTCGAACCATGTTAGCGAGGTCGTGGTCTGTGGTGCACTGGAACGTGCGGCGATGGCCTTCGGGTGCTGCGGCGTCGTAGCCTCCGGACAAGATCCATCCTAAGCTCGTCTGCTGGGCGATCGGCATCCGTGATCCGCCCTTGCGAAGGCCTTCCTCGAGGATCAGCGAGTAGACTTCTGCTCCCAGGAGTAACTCCGCAGGATCGTCATCCAGGAAGCGCGGGTCGGCCAATCGAAGTCCGTGGATGTGAGGCCAGCTACGATCTTCACGTTGAGCGGTGCCTTGTTTGCAATGAGATGCGCGGCAGCACAAAGGCCACCACGCGAAGCTCGGCATTGGTCACGTCAGATGTGATGTCTATCGTGACCTTGCCACGCGCTGATCCAGAGCGAGTCCCTCCGATGCCGAAGATGGACAGATCCGTTGAAGCTCGAGGCAGCCGAAGACGCTGAGCCAGAGCCTCAGAGATGATGGACACCTCGGCACTATCTTAAAACTCAACCCCTTGGTGCCCCTTTCGTCGGCCTTGACGCGAGCGGTTGCGAGAAGGACGGCCTTGGCTCTTAGCTTGTTTTTGGGCCGTGTGGTGGAAAGGGGAAAGTGGCCTCAGGGTGGTGTTTTGGAGCCCCGTGGATGGGGTGGGGTGTGCTTTTTCGGGTAGGCAATTTTTTTTTGATGACACCGTCAAGAAAGATTGCCAAAGCGTTGAAGCACAGTGGGTTGGCTCCACGAACTTTTTTCGTTTTACCGCATCTTGGCCTGAAGCTTTTGCCGTCATAAAGGGGAGGGTTTTTTACGGCACAGTGCACAGTGAGGAAAAAGCCCTTGGTGCTTCGTGACGTGCGCTTTGGCAAAGGGGTTTTTCCAGGTCCCTTTGTACATCTCGGTGGGGGGTTTGGGGGCGTCAAACTGTCACTAATAAAGTCAGAAGTCCTGTTCGTGGGGTTTTGGTGGAGTCTAAGTTTTTACCCCCCCTTCAGAGGGGCTGGTTGAACGTTCGACGAAGGTGGTTAAAAAGGGGCCCCCCCCTGCGTTTTATAGGACTTCCTTTTTTCCTGTGCGTTATGGGGGGTGAACGTTGGGGATGGGCCCCCAGCTCCTCGGCGGGGATCTCCTTCATCTTTGGCGGGGGGGGGTAAACGGAAATTGGGCGGTTTAAAATTTTTTTTTGTTATTGAGTGCGGGGCCCAAATTTTCCCAAGCGCGACGTAATGTCACTCGTGACAGGTATGACTTTAACCTTTCAGCCGGGCCTGTCAGACACGAGCGGGTGGGGGGAGCCCCAATTTCGAGACGAATTTTGCTTTTCAATGGACAGAAAAAAAATCGCGAAAGGATGGCCAAAAGGCGTAGGCGCCAGAAACGGCGGAAATTATGCCGCAGCGAAGAATTTTTTGGGGAGTCGAGTGGGGGAAACGTTGGTTCCGGGAAAAATCGGCAAACTATCCAAGGACTTTCGTTGTGGAAATACGATTTTCCCCATTTCCCTGCAACTCCGCTTGTAGATTCTTCCCCCAAAATTTTTTTTTCAGAGCTGCGCGAATGAATCATGTGTGCCCGAATTTCTCCAAGCTGATCTAAGATTCTGGGCGTGTAGTCGGCACTGGGGGGTAATGTTGGCGTCCAGCTTTTCGGTATTCCAGGGCGGAAAACGGACCTGGATTTCCTTGGCAACATCACCGTTTCAATCCATGGTGAAACGAGCACCCCCAACTACACCACACACGTTCACAACTTGGGGTGCCGGCGGAAAAAAAACCCGGGCCCAAGGACCAGAAAATTTTTTGCAACGCGCTGCGTGAGAGGAAGAAGAACCAAAAAAAAAAAGGTGAGTCCTTTTATAAAAAAAACTTTTTAAATACGAACTTTTCGGAAACATAAGTACTACTTAACAATTAACGCACAAAAAAAAATTAACAAAATTTTAACATTTTTGCGGACAATTGAAAAAAACAAGAAAAGCGGGGGTCGTCGTTTAATTTCTGCGGTTTTTTCTAAGCGGTTTTATTTATGGTACCGGGGGCGGGGGAAACGATAAACCCCAAACCGGTGTGATTCTTTATATTTTTTGGAGAGGGGGCCCACCCCCGCGTGAAAGGGCCCCAAAAATTTTCGTGATTTTTTAAAGTGGGCTGTCCCCAGCAATAATTATTCGGAACGTTTCGTTTCCCCTTTCTTTTTGTGATTTGAGCGTTTTTTTTTGGGCAGCTGTCATTAAACTCTTTTTTATTCCATTCAAAAAAAGGTACTTTATTTTGCCACGAAGAACCGAAAATTTAAAAATAAAAATTTTTTGATCGAACCTTTCTCGACTGAAAACGTATAAATATGAAAACAAATTAATTTTTATGCCGAAATAATTTAACTGGGCGATAAAAAATTTTTGCATCTCAAACAATTGGGAAATTATGTATGAAAAAGGTGTGTGTGTATTAGGTATGGAGCTTTAAAAAAAGTTTAATTGACACAAAATTAAAGAAAAAAAATTTTTTTTATCCTCGATACTTTTTAAAGCATTTGCAATGTTTCCCCCATCGAACGAGTTTCGAGATGATGAAACGCATTTTTCATTATAAATTTTTTATAAAAAAGGGTTTAATATAAAATTTTTTGATTTTTTAATTTTGACTTTTTTGCTTCAATTTCCTCTTCAAAAGATAGGATGGCCGGGGGGGGGGGAAAGA
>NW_028189683.1:0-14801 GCF_048542155.1 Nylanderia fulva | reverse complement strand
TGCAGCTATACGCAGCTGTTGGGGTACCAGCACGTGTTTTTTTTTTGGCATAAGGGGAAATTTTGACTCAAAATGGATCTCGAAGATAAAATTGCAATAAGAAGGGGATTTAACAAAGTGAAAAACATCAACATAAAAATTAAGGTTAGTATATACAATATTTTTTATCTTATGTTTGTCTTATATTTTTTTCATATTTATTGTAACAAGATATCTTTTTTTCATTGTATATGTATATTTAGGAAAAAAATATATTTTGTGAAAAATATGGGTCGCAAACGAAAACACTCAATATTTTATAGTGCAAGACATAAACGAAGATTAGTTGCAAGAAACACAGTAACAGATATGAATATGATAACTCATCAGACTGATTCTGCGGATTCTATGGCAATAATTAATAATAATAATGATCAACTAATTGTTGTTGATGAGAATGCTTCGTCTTTATGTGATTCTGATAAAGTATACTCAGATAGAAATCTAAATCAATATTATGATGAAAATAATATTAACTTTCTGAATGAAAATAATGCCTGTATGATACAAAATTACACGGATGCAAATAAGCTGCAAGCTATAGTCGATAACAATTATGAAAATCTGTGTTTAAATGATAACGAAACTTTTATACATGACATAAGTAAATGGGCTATTGAAGAAAAGATATCACTCAAATCACTCCGTCACCTTTTACAGATATTGCAAACACACACTAATTATACTTTGCCTAAAGATCCACGTACATTATTGCAAACTCCTAAATCAACTGAAATTATACAAATTGAAAACGGAGATTACTGCCACTTAGGTCTCGAAAAAGCTCTTCTAAAAATTATTGAAGAACGTAAAAGATTGAATTTTGCTCTTGATAACATTCAATTATTTATAAATATTGATGGTTTACCTATATATAAGTCTTCCACAAAGAGTTTATGGCCAATATTATGTGCAGATAATATTATAAACAATGTATATGTCATTGCCTTATATTATGGTGAAGGAAAACCAAAAAATGCAAATGAGTTTTTAAAAATGTTTGTAGGTGATGCTATTGCTTTTATAAATAATGGGATTGATTATGAGGGACAGATCATAAAAGTCGAAATTAAAGCAATAATTTGTGACGCTCCTGCTAAATCATTTATTTTAAATGTAAAAGGACACACTGGATATAATAGTTGCACTAAATGCATTATTGAAGGTGATAATATAGAAGGACATATATGTTTTCCATACACATCTAATATGATGTTACGTAATGATAAAGAATTTTTTACTGGATCTTATAATCTTGATTATCAAACTGGTGACACAATTTTAAAAAATATACCAAATCTAGGCTTAGTTACAAATGTGCCACTAGATTATATGCACCTGGTATGTTTGGGTGTTATGCGTAAACTTATTATGTTATGGCTTTCAGGACCACTTAAGATAAGATTATCAAATTCAGACAAAGAACAAATTTCTAAGAAACTAATAAAGTTACGCAATTATATTCCTTCTGATTTTGCTCGAAAACCAAGATCATTAAAGTATATCAAACATTGGAAAGCCACAGAATATCGGCAATTTTTATTATATACAGGTCCTATTATATTGAAAGGAATACTACAAGAAAATGTATATTTAAATTTTCTAACATTACATGTAGCAATCACAATTCTTGCACATCCTACTTTAACATATCAAACTTCTATTATAGAATATGCAGAAAATTTATTAAAACATTTTGTAAAATCATTTCAAGTTATCTACGGTTCTAAATATATTTCACATAATATTCATAATTTATTACATCTTGCTGCAGACGTAAAACAATTTGGTGCTCTGGATAAATTTAGTGCATTTAAATTTGAGAATTATATGTCTACGTTAAAGAAATTAATTCGTAAAACTAACCAACCATTACAGCAATTAACAAGAAGATTTGCAGAAATTGAGACAATACATAATAATGAAACATTCAAAATATATTCAAATTCATACGATATGGAAAAATGTTTTACACGCTCTCATTGTGATGGTCCTATTACGAAAGATTTCATTTCTGTACAACAATATAAAATTTTTTGCAATAATCAATATTATATTAACTGTGATGATCCAAAAAATAATTGCATTTCTTTTGAAAATGGACAAATAATGTCAATTTTAAATTTCATTAAATCTAATGACAATAAAATGTATGCTATTGGCAAAGTACTTGTGTTAGTGGAAGATTTATATACACAGCCTATTTCGTCATTAACTTTAAATATTGGTATCATGTCTGAATATTCTCATCTTCAGACATGGGAGTTTGATAAAATTAGAGCAAAAATGTTGAAAATGCCTTATAAAAAAAATTATATTATATTTCCGATGTTACACACAACTGAATAATACATGTTTAATATTAATTTGCATTTGTAATTAAATAATTAAACGTAATTATAATACTCTAATATAAATTGCAAATATTATTATTATTATTATTATTATTATTATCGTCACATTTTTATCATATTATTTACATCATAGATTATTTATAATTTCAATGCTGATCAATTTTTATTTACAGTTATTATGGCGTATAATATTGTGGAGTTCGAAGATGGTTTACAAATTGTTCCTTCTGAATGGTTAACTGAAAATAATAAGGAATGTAAATGGCCATCATATACAAGTCAAATTAAGATAAATAAAGCAATTATGAAAAGAATATTTCCTTCTGATGATTGGCAATTATATAAAATAATCCGTATTTTTGGTAGCAGCGGTTAGTAATATAAAAAATGTATTTTATTTTTTTATCAAAAATTATATAAATTAAAATTATAATATATATGTATTAAAAGTATATATTAAAATTTAAATTTTAAGTGATATTTGATTATAAAATATATAAAAACAAAAATCTAATTTTTAATATTCAAAAATTTTATACGTTTTAGATACATATGATAAAGCTATAGACAAACTTAAATTAGCTGAACAAATATCCGATATAGATGGTGATGATGGAAATAACCTCAAAAAATCGAGATATCAACGAGCAAAAAAAAATACAGGTTCATCTCCTGATAATTCTGATACAAGCGACACAAGCATCAATAAATTAAAAACTCGCAATGATTTAGAGTTAGATAATTTTCCTAATACACCAAAAGCTTTAACAATAAATAAGAGCAAAATCTGTGAAATAAAGACACCATTAATACAAGGTGATAAGAAAATGAATCGAGTAAAAAAAATTTCAAGTTCTTCTGATAATTCAGATAGAACTGACACAAGCAATGATTTAGATGAAGCTTCTAATATATCAAACGATTTAAATAAAAGCAAAATGACTTATGAAATAAAAAAACCACTGATAAAAAATTATAAGAAAATAACTAAGCCTCCGATACAAATAAGTAATGAAAAAATAATTAATATTCAGTCTAAAAAGTCTGCAGTTACATATAGTAAATCTATAAGTTCACAAGAACATCGAACAGCAAATAAAGATGACCTTGTTCCACAAAATTCAGATACAATATCTACATCCGATACTTGTAATGCTGAGATTGATGTAGGTAAAAATATATCTGTTATTAATTTTAAATTTTTGTAAAAGCTTACCTATATATATATATATATATATTATTAAAGTTTTAACTTTTTTATTTATATTACTGTAAACATATATTTAAAATGGTATATAATTCGTAATATTTATATAATCTGACAATGAGTAGATATACAATAATATGTGTCAATTATTTTTGCAGATTTTCATAATTTAATTATCAGGAAACTAAATGCAGTATTGTTAAATCTTACAACAATTGATGAACGTTTAATAAAGTTGGATAATCACATAAGAAAAAATGAGGAAACGGATTTAAAAAAAAATGAACATTATGATTTCGATTTGCCAGCAGATACCGTAGAACAATTACAGAGAATTGATAATCAATTAAAAAACAAATGTGTTGCTGCAGAAATGGTATATACAAAATATTATCATTTTATACTTACGATTAGAAACATTTTATTGAAATGTCTTATAAAAAGCAATATTTTGGACATATTTATTTATTTATATAATGTTAAATAATTTTAAAGAAGTTAAAAGAAAAGTAATGTTAACTTTTTTTATAAGAGAAAAACAAATGTTTATTATTTTGATATTTTTAGATCATAAACTAATATTAATTAAATTATTTTATATTTTTAGACAAGACAATTGAGCTTTTTAGGAGGTAAGGATCATCATGATGTGATTTCGTACATGATGAAACATATTTTAACAAATAAATTAGCAATGGAATATAGTTGGGCTGGTGCAAAATTGAAAAATGCCTTTAAAAATCTTCGCATTACTATATGTATCATAAGTAAGTATATAAATATTTAATCACAGAAATGTTTTTATTGACATATTTTTGACACTTTATATATAGCATTCTATGCATGGTTATATTGGATGATGCTATTAGAACTCTAATATCATTATTCAATAATATGTAATCATAGGCATATAAAATAATTTTGAATAGTATATACATATATACATATATATATATATATAAAATTAAGTCGCTTTAAATTTTTATATAATCTATAACCACACATATCTGTTTAAACTTGTTGTTAGATGCTGCGCGAACTTCAAGAACCAATTTAACAAATAAGGAAGTTGAGGATATAATTGCAAGATGGCTAATTTTAGCCAAGCAGAGATTTGACCGAGATTTGTAAGTTATATATAATATACCTCAATTTAACTATTTTATCATCTTATCTCAAACTTTTTATTTTTATAAGAAACTGATTTTAAAGAGGGTGAACACA
Organism: Nylanderia fulva; assembly: GCF_048542155.1. Taxonomy (NCBI): domain Eukaryota; kingdom Metazoa; phylum Arthropoda; class Insecta; order Hymenoptera; family Formicidae; genus Nylanderia; species Nylanderia fulva. The sequence continues at coordinate 9,977 of NW_028189683.1, read as the reverse complement.
TGCACTATCTGTTCATTATTGCGTGTATTAGTTTTTTTAAATTAAATACAACATTTAAGAACTTATTGTTATTTTTGTATAGAATATTTATTGCAGAATTGACTTATTGCACCTATGTATAACAATCACATATTTCTTTTTAGGAAAAAGGAAGAACAAAAGAAGAGATGCGAAAATGAGGAGATCTAAACAAGAAAAGGACAGGTTATTAAATAGAATAATTTTAATATATAATAAATAAAATATTTGAACGTTTATTATTACGTTTATTGCACAGTTTATTATTATTACGTTTATTTATAGATTTTATAGAGTTTATTTTTGCATATGAACTTTTTTTATTTTGAATGTATTAATTTCATACACAGTAATTATATATATATTTTATTATTTAAATGGTTACAGTATTAAATACATATGCATAGTTGTAAGTGCAATAAAGTAATTATTAAATATTATTTTTTAAATATAGTATAAAACGAGAAAAGTTATAATAATATATACAGTTGAATATTAAAGTAATTTAAAGTTCTAAGTATTTTAGTACTTTTATGCGTAGCTGTAGCATAAAAAATTAACAATCACTATGTTTATTTTATTAATGCCTATATATTAAAAAGTTATGCACATTTAAGTTTTCTAACAATTGTATCAATTTTTTTTCATAATTCTGATAAAGTGATAACTAGAATTTAAAAAAAATTACTTTAAAAATGATTTATTATAAGTATTAATTATATATGTTAGTGATATAGTTATTAAATATGATTAAATGATGTGATTTAACGTGAATGTGTATTAAATGATAGTTATACACCCACACACACGTACATATATAATAATATGGCTTATATTTTTTGGAACGTATATATGTATTATTTAAAAAATAAAAATGTAATTAAATAAATTACATTTATAATCTTTGAGACAAGCATATGACTACTGGCAGGATCAACCAGGGAGCTTCGTGTTCGGTTACTCGCAAGGGAGTAACTCGCGAGCGAGCCCGAAGACTCGTCGCTAGCTCTTTTTCGCGCGCGCGCGCGTTCGATGCCGAAACACCGACGCGCGCGCAACACGCTCGTATGTGCCATTTTATTTGCCGCCGGTCTTGCTCAGCCGGTCGGCGACACTCTGCTGTGTTTAACGCTATTATGTAAAGCGTACGAGAGAACGACGGAGGCGAGAGTAAACCCCCGACGCCGCCGCCTCTCCTCTTCTTCCTCCTCCTCTCCGTTCAAAAATCCACAAGATCAAAATACTCGTGTTCTTATTCTCCCAAATGTTATGATGCGCGGTCTCGAGAGACCGCGCGATTCACCCTGACGCTAGATCGACGATGGCTTAGACGTCGAGGACTGTTCTGTCTGGTTCGTACGCGTTTAACCGCACACGACCAGCAATAAGATTTCGCTACGGCGTACAAAGCGAGCGGGAAGAAGCAACTCTTCCCGCAAACTCGTATCCGTGGAGTAGATGCTCGGTAAGCGCGACGATTCCGCTGCTGCGTACGAAACGAGAGGGAACCGCGCGGCCAACACACTAGAGGCGTGCGCGCCACATAAGAGCCATTCGGTCTTGCGACACCGACTCGTGGCAATGCTGTGCTCGTAATAAATAAGTGTGCGTTAATTTTGCGCGCGTTCGGCGACGAACGAGAAGAGCCGCACCGTAATCCCCGGCGAAGAGGAATACGAGACGACGCGAGAGTCGAACGTACGTTCTCGCGAGACACGCAACCTCCAAGCATGAGAAGACTTGGCGGCGGCGCGTTCTGCGACGATCGTATATTATTTTATATATTCGTGGTTTCCAAATCAAACATTTTATATAAATGTTCTCTCCGTGTCAGAGTCGCGACTCGACAAAATCCGTTCTCGACCCGTTCGGGCGATTCTTCGTTTGTCAACGTCGAGAGCGCGACACGTACAATATTAATTTCTCCTACCCTCTTATAGTACCCAACCGACCGGCCAAGCGGTCGGCGACGGTACGGAGAGCGGTCGAAACACGCCGGAGTGGCGAGAGACTCGAGAAAGTACGTTTACGACTCGTCCGGACTCGCTCGACTCGTTCGACGCGCCGAGCGCGACGTATCTCTTATTAAAAAAGGTAAAGAAGGCGACCAGTTAAGGGCACGCCATTAACAAAAATTATCCATTGCAAACCCATGTACAATAGAATTGTATGAAAAATTATCGATTATAAACCCATGTACAATCGTAACAAAGTAATGAAATAAAAAAAAAATTGCGCCAAGTGAAAGTAGAAACTTGTACCAGTGGAAAATTAAAGTTGCAGACATATATAGAGTCGTATAATGAATCAATAAAAATTTAAATTTGCAAATGTAGAATTGTACCATAAAAAAACTTATCTTTTAAAAAAAAGATAAACAAGATGCCAAGTCCATGCGCCATGTGAAAAAGTGTTAAACAAAAAGTATTTTTAAGTAAAAAAATCTATCAATTGACAAAAATTTATGTTCTAAAATTAATATCTCTACAAAAAGTAATGTCCAATTATTGCGCGAATAAATAAACATTTTTATAAAATATTAAAATTTAAAAACTTATGCAAATTTAAAATTAATATAAAATAAAAAGAAATAAAAAAATTTTAGTTAAAAAAACTGGGCGCGCTGCTAAATAATATTCTAATGATATTAAAATTAAATTGTTACTTTTAAACTCATTGCAGCGCGCCCAGTTTTTTTAACTAAAATTTTTTTATTTCTTTTTATTTTATATTAATTTTAAATTTGCATAAGTTTTTAAATTTTAATTTTTTATAAAAATGTTTATTTATTCGCGCAATAATTGGACATTACTTTTTGTAGAGATATTAATTTTAGAACATAAATTTTTGTCAATTGATAGATTTTTTTACTTAAAAATACTTTTTTGTTTAACACTTTTTCACATGGCGCATGGACTTGGCATCTTGTTTATCTTTTTTTTTAAAGATAAGTTTTTTTATGGTACAATTCTACATTTGCAAATTTAAATTTTTATTGATTCATTATACGACTCTATATATGTCTGCAACTTTAATTTTCCACTGGTACAAGTTTCTACTTTCACTTGGCGCAATTTTTTTTTTATTTCATTACTTTTGTTACGATTGTACATGGGTTTATAATCGATAATTTTTCATACAATTCTATTGTACATGGGTTTGCAATGGATAATTTTTGTTAATGGCGTGCCCCTTAACTGGTCGCCTTTTTTTACCTTTTTTAAGGTGAGTTTTTAGAGATTATATCATTCATTTTTGCTATATATGATAAGCATCTTTAAATAAATAAGCAAATTCAATTTTTCTGGCATTTTCTTATTTAGGGTACATGATATATCCAATAATTAATAGACAACAATTAAATATTATTCATTACACCAATTTGTATCAAAATAAATATATTTTTAAACATTTATTTTTAAATTTATTTAATCATTTTTATCATTGTGATTGTAGTGGCAGGATTTTATTGCTCAGTGTCATTGCAAGCATCTGGCCTGTATATACCATAATATATTGTGTAATACATGGCTAAGTATGACAATATGGATTTGATAGATTCCCATGGAATATTGGAATTTTGTCGGACTTGCCAGTCATCCACCACATATGCAGGGGCCTACAATTAAGAATACTTTTCTTATTTCCGTTTCCTTAAGGTGCTTTTGCTTACTTAAGCTCCATCCCTTTTCACCCTTGCCTTCTCTGCACCCTATCGTCTCCTTCCTATGTTTTTCTGGTTATTCCTTACAGTTTTGTTCGAATATCTTTACCCTATATACCTGCCCGCCTTCACCCCTTCCCTCACACTTCTTGGGCATTTTCACTCCCTTCACCGTTTTCCCCCATTGTACTTTTCCCGCATTTTATCCATATTATTTGCTTCTGTTATGGCATTAGTGCACATTTTTATATATCTCATGCTTTTTGACTGTAGATAGCACAAACTTTTTTTTGAAAACATCTTCTTCTTATGTTATCTGCATTGTTTTGAACCATATTGCGCAATTTATTATGGGCCAATATGCTTGGCCTCGCAGTTAAGAAGAATGCTTGTACTTTAATCAGTAGTAGTAGTAAGTAGTCAGTAGTAGTAGTAAATTTTATGGTAAAACATTGGGGTGTCATGACAGTACATTTATAAAATAGAAGCATAAACGCATGCAGACAGCCCGCAGAGACCAAAGGCGCGCAGAAGGGAAAACAAAAACAAAAAAAAAAAAAAAAAATAACTAAAATAAAAAAAAAACTAGTAAAATAAAACGCACGCTACACATGACCCGATGCGCTATGTAACTCTGAAACCGATCTTAGTGCTAACTGAACCTATCTGTCCTAAGGGGTTGGAATTCCGCTTCGTGGCGGAGGGAGCAACGTTGGTCTGTTTGTACAGTGAATAATTACCCCGCGTGCTTTCGGCCCAACCCCATGTTACACACACACACGCTTCTTGGACTTCCGTTGACTATTGCTGGGGGGGGCGGAAACAGGAGGCCCCGGGGCCCCCGCAAGCACGGCAGGGCGCAGCCGACAGAAGCCGCGCGGCCAGCAGACGCGCGCCACACGGCGCGCGCCCGCGCCCCGGGCGGGAGCGCCCGGGCGAGCGCGAGAGCCCGCAGCCAGCCGGAACCGGCGCAAGGAGCCCGGGGCGCCGGCCAGAGGAGGCGCCAGACAAGACGGCCGGGCACCCCAACGCGGGGCCGGCGCCCCCCCGCCGCCCCCCGAACGGATACACCGCGACAGACAGGCGCCACACGAGGAGACCGCCGAGCCACAGAGCCGGACAGGGGCCGGGGGGCGCGGTCAGACCAAGACCGGCGGGCGAAAAGCGCAATTCCTTAAAAGCTAATCTGCTATCCTCCTCCATCTACTCTCTCCCAGACCTTTATTAAGTAAAGTATTCTGGCACTCCTTCTCTTAAACCCCTCCTGTAACATCGGTTAAATTAAATCCAGATCCCTTTTATTTCTTCTTTCCGCCCCTCTCATCCTCTGCTCTCCAAATCACGCCTTATTAACTCCCAAACCATTCCCTCCGACCAGGAACGCGTGAGCTAAGCACCGACGCGAGCCGCGACCGCTGTGCACGGAAAAGATGGAGGCCCTGGGACAGGGGAAAAAGAAGAGCCAAAGAAAGCGGACAAGAGGGCGACCGGGAGATGTAACTGGAGCACAAGCAGGGAGAGCGTAGCGCGCAGGCAGCGGACGGAAGCAAGGTGAGAGACCGAAAGGGCTAAGGGACACGAGGGGAAGGTCGCGGGCAGGCAGGGGCGAGCAGAGAAGGGAAGGCACCTGCACAAGATAATCAGGGCGGACCCCGCGCGAAGCCGAAGGAGTCCATTCGCAGGGAGCGGGCGGCCAGACGGGCCAGGCCGAGATAGCATGCCACACCCCCAGAAGGGCGCACCTCCGGACGGCGGAGTAGCTCATCAAGGTCCACACCAAGGTGTCGCAAAAGCCAGATAATGCTGCAGACCAAATCTGGTCCAACAACTGTACTTGGCGATTCCCCAGAGCTTGCACCAGACCAATATAATAGCCGCCCGCAATCATCACATCCTATCTTTCACTTGTCCTTCCTGTCCTCCATTCCTCTGTAGTCTATATCCCAGATACGTAAACTCCTTCACTTCCTCCATTTTCTCTCCTTTCCATCTCCACTCCCTCTTCTTCCATCTTCCTCCCTTTCTCCTAAACCTCAATATCTTCGTCTTCTTTGCGTTCAGCTCCAATCTCTTGTTGTCTAGATATTCTTCTAACCTTTTTACCATACTTCTCAGTTCCTCTTCCTCCTCTACCAACAACACCATATCGTCCGCGTATGCCAATGTATAAATCCTTTTTTCTCCTATTCTTACTCCTCCTCTTTTCACCTTCCCCATTTTTTCCTCTAAGTCCGCTATTAGGATGTTGAATAGTATTGGACTCAATGGGCACCCCTGTCTTACTCCTTTCTCAATCCAAAAACTCTCTCCAACTTCTTCCCCTATCTTTATCCTGCATGTTGTCTCTCTCATCACCATCTCTACCCTTCTTCTCAATCCTTTCTTTATTCCTCTCTCCTCCATTGCCTCCATTAATTTCTCCCTGTCTACCGAGTCAAATGCTGCTCTCAGATCTATAAACAATGCCGTTAGCCTTCCCTCTTTTTTTTCCAGTTGTCTATTGATTAGATAATTCATCACGTATATGTTGTCTATTGTTCCCATTCCTCTCCTAAACCCCATCTGATTTTCTGGCACTATCCCTTTTTCCTCCACATCCTTCCTCAATCTTTCTGTCAGTATCATCGTGTAAACCTTATACATTGATGGCATCATGGTTACTCCCCTGTAGTCTTCCACCTCCTTTCCATCCCCTTTTTCCTTATCGTGTAATCACTCCCTCTATCCATCTCTTCGGCCATCCTTCTCCTCTCCATATTCTATTACAAAATCCAGCATCCAATCCTCCACGTTCCTTCCTCCATACTTCCATACCTCATTCGGAATCTCATCTATCCCTGTCGCTTTTCCTGCTTTCAGCTTCTTTAATGCCTCTCTCATTTCCTCTCTACTTATTTCCTCCTCCTCCTCACTCCCCTCCTCCTCCTCCTCTGTCCCGTTCCCCTCCTCTCTTCTTTCCTTTCTTACCTTTTCTCTCCTCTGTTCCTCCTAACAACTTCATAAAATATTCATCTCCACTTTCTCATCCTCAATTTCTTCGTTTATTCCTTTCCATCTTCTTCTCTCTCTGTTTATTATCTCCCATACCTCCGATTCTCTTTTCACCTCTGCTGCCTTCTTTTCCCATTTCTCGTTTTCTTCCTTTTTCTTCCTCTTACACAATCTCTTGTAATCCCCTCTTCTCCTTCCTATATTCCTCCCCCCTCACCTCCTTCCCTCCACCATCTCCTCAGCTCCCTCCTTACCTTTCTTTTTCTCCTCTCTGCACTCCCCATCCCACCATCCTCTTTCTCCTTCTTCCTTTCTTCCAGTCCTCCTCTGTTGCTCTTAATACTTCCTTCATCCTCTCCTCTATTCTTTCCCATTCTCCATCTATCTCTTCCTCTCCTCCACCTATTTCTCCTATCTCCTCCACTTTTCCCTCAAAAATCCTCCGGCCCTCCTCATTCCATACTCCTCTCCTCCATCCTCTCGACTTTCCTCTCTCTTTCTCTGCCATCCTTCTATCTCCACTTCTATTGGATGATGATCTGAGTCCACCTTGTCTCTATTCTAACCTGCTTACCTTCTCTCCGCTATCCTCATTCCCCATTACGTAATCTATAACCGTGTTCCCTCTTCCTCCTGTAAAAGTCCATTCTCCCTCCTCATCTCCCTTTGTGTTACCGTTCATTATGCTCCAACCTCTTTCTCCCATGAATTCCAGTAGTTTTCTTCCCTCTGCATTGATTAATTTGTCTTTCGACTTTCTTTTCTTTTCCTCTTTCCTCTCCTCTTCCGCATTCTCCTTATCTCTGATTCTACCCCCCCTCTTGTCCTGTCCTCGCATTAAATCTCCTCCTATTATCGTGTAAACCTCCTCCTCTTTCTCCTCCGTCCACTTCTCCATCTCCCTGCACGCCTTCTCTATTCCTTCTCCTACGTATACTCCTATCACCCTCCATTTTTCCTTCCCTATCTTTACTCTTCCTACCACAAAGCCCTCCTTACTCAGCTCCATCATTCCTCCCTTCTCTGCAATCTCCTTTTTTATCCCCATAATCATGCCTCCTTTCGCTCTTCTTCTCTTCTTCTTTCTACTTGCTCCTTGCACTCCCCATACGTATCCTTTCGGTAGGTACCTTCTCATCTTCTTCCATCCTTCCTCTTCCATCCATGTTTCTGATAACACTATTACATCCCATTCCTCTAATCCTTTCCAAAAATCTATGTCCTTATTCCCTACTCCGCTACGTTCCAGAAAACTACCTTCCATCCTTTTCCTCTCTTCTCCTTTTCCCTCTCTCTCTCTATCTCTACTTTAGCCCATCTTCCTTTCTCCTCTCCTCTTCCCCCATTATCATATTCTTTACATTTCCTTTCTCATCTCTCAGCACTTCCTTCTCCTCATCCCATCTCCACCATTTTTCTCCTATTTTTAACTTGCCATTACTACCCATGTCCTTTCTCCTCTTTTCTCTTCTCTCCTTGCTATCTTCTCCCAACTTCGTCTTATCTCCCTTTCTTTCCATGTTAAATCCGTGTCTATCCTTCTTTTCTGCCTTTCAGCCTCTTTTTCTTCTCCATCACTTCCCATTTCTGTCTTCCTTCTCCAATTCCACCACCACCATTTTCTCTCCCCATTTCTCTATCCTCCCCTATTTCCTTATTTTCATTATCCTCGCTCTTGCCTCTATCTCCTCTAACAATTTTTCGGCTCCTCCTCTCTTCTTTTCCCCTCTTTAACTAATAAGCCTTTTATTACTATATTCTTTCTTTTTTCCTCTTTTTCTAATATATCCCATTTCCTTCTATTTCCCCTACTCTCTTCTGTAAACCATTCCCTGTGTGCTCTCTTCTTTCTCTCTCTCCCTCCTCCTTTTCCTCCATCTTCCTCTCCAGTCCCTCTATCCTCCTCTTCATACCTTCCATGTTCTCTATCATTTCTTCTTCTCTCTTCTTTCCACCTTTCCATCTGTATCTTGTAATCTCTCCTATCTCCTCCATCTCTCCTCTTATCCTCTCTCCCTGTTCCTTTATTTCCTCCCTGATCTCCCTCATTTCTTGCCACATATCTTGCAACAATCTTTTGATCTCTTCCTTCTCTCCATCCTCTTCACCACCTTTTTCCGGTGATCTCGTTGTCTTGTTGCTTCTCTTGAAGATCTCACCGCTCCTTCTCCCGTTTTTTCCTCTAACTCCCTTTTTTTCCTCTTCAGTAGATCTTCTATATTCCCTAGACTTCCACTTCTTTCTTTTCCCTTTTTAACCTACCGATCTATTATTCCTCCTCCCTCCGCTCCCTTGCCTCCCTCTTTCTTCCCGCTCCACATGCTTTCCGACCCTTTTAATCCAAATCCTCTCCGCTTTCCTCTCTATACTCTCCTTTCCCCTGTCCCTCTCTTTGCCTACTTCTCGCCACTCTACGTTCTTCCTAATCCTTGCTTCTTCCTTCCTAAATTCCCTAGCTATTCCCTAGCACCTTTACTCTATTTCTCTGCACCCCGCTTTCTTTCTTTATACCCTATACTCCCTGCCCACTCTTAGCTGTCACCAGCCTCCTATTTCTCTCTTTCCTACTTTCTCTGTCTAACTATCCTCTCTCACACTACTCTCTCACCCTCTCACTCTTCTCCCTCTTCCTTTTCAAACTATCCTCTCCACTATCTCTGTGCTCTAACCCCTTTAATCGCCCTCAACTCTTCACTATCACACACCACGTGTACTCTAATTCTGCACCGGAAACGGAAGTCCAAGTACTTTAATATAATCTTTATTATTTGTATCATTTCCTTTTTCTTGGGAATTACAGCAATGCTTTTGTACTATATTGTCTTGCATCCCTCAAAAAGACAACATACTTCAAACGCACCAGTTCAAGCAATGTAACTTTGATATTTATTTACTTTAAAAAATGAGAGATAAACTATACAATATGCAATTAACCTTATCTTATGACTTATAATTTATAATTTTATAAATTTTTGTTTACAACTACAAGTAAATCATGTCAATGATCTCATGTAATACCTTCTGCATTCACCACTATTGTTCCCAAATACCCTTTTTTGAGAAATGAATTTGTTTCATAGTTTTTCAACCTTTATAAATTATTTCATCAAAATTTTTTAAAAAAATTTTATTTTAAAATTCCAAAACGGAAGCAAATCATATGGGAAAAAATGGGGTTCTTTAATTTTAGGTGATATGTGGTGGAGACTGAAAAACCCACAAAATTCCAATATTCCTGGGAACTATCAAAATCTATTTGTCAATTTGCCCAAGGGATTTTCGCAATAATTTGGAAAAAAGGCCC
>NW_028189682.1:0-14807 GCF_048542155.1 Nylanderia fulva | reverse complement strand
GACAGAAGATATAAAAAACGAATGCTCCGCTTTCTTGATAAAAAATTGCATACAAAAGTATAAAATAGTAAGGGGAATTATATATATATATTACAGGATGATCATATTCAATGCCAACGCAGCGACATTAAGACGGTCAAGCCAAGAGCCATACGAACTCGAGGAATTCACCAACGAGCCAGGAATACATTTTGAAAAAATAGGCCATCTACATTGTTCCAAAAGCACGTGGAAACTAGTAATAAAACTGGACCTAGCAACATTAACTGCGAAACAAGGTTACATACGAAATTATATAGAGCGTACGGAAAAAGCGTGCAATGTGTTAACGCAACAAGACACATGCCTTAATTTAGTTAGTATTACAAAACAAACACTAAACTATTTAGAAAAAACGATAATACAAATAAATACACTCTACGACAGACATACAGACAAACGTAGGGGAATAATTGACGGGATAGGAACAGTGGCAAAGACATTGTTCGGTACCATGGACGCCGATGACGAAAAACGCATAAATGAACAACTAGAATTAATAAATAATCGACAGAACACGTTACAACACACAGTTAGGCATCAACTAACAATACTCAACGATACGGTAACACATATAAGCAAGTTAGAGAATACAATAAAACAGAGTGAAAAACTCTTACAGGAAAATGTAGCGCAATATATTACGTTAGAAAAGATACAGGGACAATACGAAATAATTATGGCAGCAGTAACAGACGCCATTAGGGACGCGGAAAATATTATAGAATACTTAGCGCAAATCGAGGAAGGGAATATACATCCGAAATTAGTACCATTTGATAACATTGTCGCACACTTAAAGGAAGCCGCAACACAGTTAGAACAGGGATATTATTTTCCGTTTAGAACACACGCAGTAAACTGGCAGGAAATAAAGAAACATGCAAGCGTAAGTGCATATGTAAGCAAAGAATATAATTTATATACAATACTGCGGTTCCCGATAATATCACAGCCTAAATATAACATAATAAAGGCAATTGAATTCCCCGTGGCAGCATACAATAAAACATTTAAAGGTATACAAGTAGAAAACAATATGTTTGCCATAGATAACCTTAGATTAACATATTTAATTATAACAAATGAGGATTTACAAAAATGTAGTAAAATAAACTCTAATTATATATGCGAACATAGCATGCCGACTTATCGCGTAAACACGAATATACCGTGCGAATTACAAATGTATACGCAACGAATGCAAGATAAGCATGAATGCAAGGTACGCTATCGGGTAACGAAAACGACAGTATGGATCCCGTTACATCAAACACACACATGGTTGTACTCAACAGCTAAGGAAGAAAAAATAAATATAAAATGTGACGGATACACAGGAAAAAATTTAGTAATAAAAAATACCGGCCGACTAACCTCACGAGGAAACTGTCAAATTAAAACGGAGGATATGACATTGGAAACAAAAGAGACGACTTACGTAACGAACATAGAGACATATTTGCCGAATTTTAATATTGCACCGTCACAAGACGAGGACATGAGAATACTCGACACATTAAATAATCTAACACAAAACAACGCAGAACTAATAGAATTACGAACGAAAATAAACAACATAGACAATGATTTACAGGATAATGAACAAAAGTTTTATACAAGAAAACAATTTATTTATCCCATGACCTCGAGCGGGTTAGTAATAATCATAATTATAATATTTATCATTGTCATTATAATTTGGAAAGTGAAAAATAGAAAAAACATTAAAAGAAGACCAAGAGTGACGATACTCGACGATGACTGGGATGTACCTAGATCTATATTAAAAAGGAGTAATAGTACGCGTTTTTAGGAAATAGGAAACGATTATAATTATATTGTGAACGGGATAAACATTTGTAAGCTTTAGTTGTAAGCGAAAAACTTCATGCCTTCGTTTTTCTTCTTTAACGGGGGAGGGATGTTATATCCCCCAAAGATATACAATAGATATAACTATTAAAAGTTAACCAATATTAAGAAATGGGTACTCGTATTGCATCCGCAATTACGACAGACACTGACCGCGTTAAAAAACGCATACGATGCGAGGTATACGCGGAATCAGAGTTACGACAGATAATGACCGCGTTAAAAAGCGCATACGATGCGAGGTATACGCGAAATCAGAATTACGACAGATAATGACCGCGTTAAAAACGCATACAATGCGAGATATACGCGGAACAGAAATTGGTCAACGTGCAAGCAAAGCAGAAGGACTTTGAATCTGCTTCGCTTGCACCTAGATTCTCGACCGGGGAAACCTGTTGCCAGGCACCCCTTCCGATCGGGAAAAACTCCAAAAACAACGATATAAAAAGAGAGTAGAGACGCGACAACTCGCTCAGTCGCAGACACAAATAATCGCTCTAACCACGATCTCGCTAACCGCGCGCGCACTTAGCATCGACTCGCAGTTGTGCGCGATACGCGGAGTAATATAAAGTCAGTGCCGCACACTCGTAAAGCTACAGTGTATTGATAGTGAAATAAAATAAAGACCAAGTGGTTGAAATTGAATAAAGAATTTTAATACAAAAAGTGTAGTGCATTTCTCTACAAACACCCGACAAGTCCTGACGCCCCGGATTCCCATCCCAATTTGGCGCGACCCTTAAGTGTCTCTCCCGAGGCACACAACACCCTTAACAAACGCCCAACTATCTTTGACATGTGAGACAGGTTTACTAACCGACCGAGACAGAATGTCGCATAAAAATACTGCTATATTATAAGTAGGACTACCAATCGAGAACACAATAAGTCGTAAAGGACAATCAATTTTATGCACCTTTGGCAAGCCATAAACTCTAGGTAGATTCCCATTATTGCAAACCAAACGTTTACAAGTAATATTGTCAATTATATTGTTATCTTTCCAAGAGCGAACCATAGCGTTAACCTTATTAGTAAATTTTTTAATAGGATTTTTGTTAAGTTTTTTATAAGTTGTGATGTCCTCAAGTGAGTGTGTCATATTCTTAATGTAATCTACTTTATTTAAAACAATCGTGATTTGACCCTTATCCGCTTTCGTGACAAATAAATCTTTGTTTTCTCTGAGGAATCTATCACATTTTTGGTATTGAAACTGAATTATATCATCAATATAATTAGAGTGTTTTTTATTATGTAAGAATTTTTTAATAGAGTTAATAAACCTGTTTCTTACAGATTCTCTAGATTCCTCAGATATCTTGTTACTGTTCGTTTCAAAATTTTTAATGTGTTCAATAACAACAGAACTACGATCTTTTGAATTTTGACAAGCAAAATTAAGGCCGAATTTGTCACCCAAGCATAAAATGTTCTGAACTGCACTGGGCAAAGCTTTATTACTAAGATTAATAAGCCATTTTAATTTGTCTATGTTTTCTAAAAAAATTTCTTTTACGTTATATTTATCAATATACAATTAAATTTATTGTTAAGTCTATTTTTTTGAGTAATAGTTAGTTCACATATACCTTCATCATTATACGCATAAAATTCATCAAGAAAAGAATCAGAAAATAAGGATGACATTTCAAATTCAATATTGTGAAGTTTTTTTCTTAAAAATCAATTTTGTTTTTCCATTTGTTGTTAATAAAATAAATAATCCTACGGTTAATTTTTAAAAAAATGAGATTAAGAGGAAACCTATTGTCGCGTAAAATGTTTATGCTTAGTTCTAAATTTTTTAAATGAAGGAACCCCGCACTAATCATGGAAAATGTCTCCCGGTATAATCAGTTGGTTTTTTCATATGTTGTAGCTTATGACCTACTGAACCAAAAATGTAATAGACACAAAGTTCAATAATGGACAGTTATCGAGTTATAACCAGTCAAACATGAAACATTCGGGTTTCCAAATAGTCAAATCTCAATGTTTTAAACAAAAATAATAGGGTTTTACTAAATCTATTAGCTAGTAATATTTTTTTGAATTTTGAATGACCTTGAAAAGCTCCGTCAACCTAAAAATCCTCCACAAAATCTTTATATTTATTTATTTATTTATTCATGTAAACGGGAAAATTCCCTCTAGTACAAACAATAGTTTATAAAGAAAAATAAAAAAAAAAGAAAAATACAATAACATATAGAAATATATAAAGATTAAAAGAAATAAAACAAAACAAAAAAATATAGATTAAACTTATGCGGAAAGATTAAGACTAAGAGCAAGATCAAGATTAAGGCCAGATTACGATCAGAAATCAAACGCATGCACGCATCCAAATATTTGAAAATTCTATTTGACTGCTACCTCAACCTGTCGGCTGATGCACGCCAATACAGAACGCCTAAACTCATGTTCAGAAGAATGAAAGAAATCGCACCGATTCGCATATGAATTTGCTAACATACACAATCTATTTAGCGGTTTATTTTTACCGTATAAAGTCCGGTGACATTCCTCATGGAAAATCGCGTTATTTCTTAGAGACCTAGCTGGAACATGCAAGTTGATCCTGGCCAGTAACTCCGGACAAATTATTCGCCCATTAATTAATTTATATAGGAACATTAAATCCATAAAAATTCTTCTATCTTCTAATGTAATTAATCTAACTTTATTAAAAATGATATCATATGTATGATCAGAGTAAGACATCGAACGGTATAATAACTGATTCTACGAAGAAATCTGTGTTGGACTCTTTCAATCCGGACACAAAGATTTTGCTGATATGGAGCCCACAGAACCGATGCATATTCCAGATTCGGCCGAACCAGCGCACAAAACAATAGCCGCACCGTGTTAATATTTACAAAATATTTACATGCTCTCATTATAAATCCAAGCGTCTTGTAAGCACGACTCGTGCATAAGTTTACGTGCTCCTCGAAAGACAAATCACAGATTTGACACCAGTAGATTTCTTTTTATGGGGAACCCTAAAGGACATGGTCTACAAAGAAGAACCAACTACACCTCAAGCCATGCAACAACAGATTATTACAGCCTGTACATTAATAACTCCAAACGTTATTAAAAGAGCAACTCAATCAATAATCGGAAGAATCTAGTCTTGCATCGATAATAATGGCCATCACTTCGAACATCTTTTGTAAAGATCACTGCTGAAAGGCATCTGAGCAAGTACTCAGGATAAACTAGACATGAAAATGGGTTGAAATAAAATTAAAATAAAAGTCAGTCAATCATACACGATGTATCCGTTCGAATATCTTTTGTAAACGTGAATTTTATTTAATAATAAAAATGTATTTCTATCGATTTTTCTTTACTTTAAATCTTGTTCAATGATCTTATGTCGTGAGTTCTGAACTTGTTTCGAGTTCCTCTATCATATTATAGAAAAAAAACATATTGAATCCATTTAAAAAAATAAAGATGACCTTGGTATCTCCGAAGCGCCTTCACCTGGACAAAAATTATTATTGCCATATGATAGCCCCCTTCGTACCGTGCAATTTTGTTACACAAATCTTCCTCTGGGCCTCATAGATTCGAAGATATTTAAGGTCCTATTAGTTATTGCCTCATCCTGTATACAGGGATTGTCCGGAAAGTAATGCGTCGCATTTTTTTGTGACGCGACTATACATCGCAGAGCGATGGGACCGGTTGGGGAGGAAGGGGGGTACCCTTAGCTTTCCAACGGTAGGTCGCTCAATTGTTTCCATGCGCTTGGAGGGTTAGGACGGCTTATTCTGTGAACCTCTGCTTAGTGGTCGCGTCGAACTTGTGATGGAGAGAACGATAGAGCAACGCTATGCGATAAAGTTATATTACGGCCTACCTGACCCGGATCGGTGTGGCAACGGTGCCGCAGCCGCCCTACAGTCCCGACTTGGCCCCGGCGGACTTTTTTTTATTTCCTCGGCTGAAAAGGGAGCTCAAAGGACAACAGCTCGAGTCGGTTGACAACGTACAAGCTACTTCGACGGCCTCCCTGAACAGCATCCCAGTCAAGGAGTTCCAGAAATCTTATGACGCATGGAAATCGCGTTGGCAAAAATGTATTGACGCAGAAGGGTCATACTTCGAACAATTTTAAGTTGTTTTACCTATGCGATCAATAAATTCTTTTTTAAAAAAATGCGACGCATTACTTTCCGGACAAACCCTGTATATACAGATTTCTGATGTGTCGAATTCGTTTTTAAGAGTTTTAACAAGGCTCTGTAATATAAATATAAATTTAACGTATAAGACGGGCAACAAGAGCCAAATCGCGGATGACAATACGTTATCCTAACGAAACTAAATAATTCTTCGTTAGAATTAAATACCGGTGCACAAGGCACCAAATTTTTACTTGGACACGGCCAAGATTTTAAATATGAAATAATCTCATATTTTGAGATTTAATTTCAATACCCCTTTAACCCCCCTACGGAAAATAAATAAATGAATGCAAGAGAAAAATATAGATCCGAAAATCGCTGAATCGGGAATCGAACCCGAGACCTTTCGCTTGCCGGGCGACTGCTCTTCCAGCTGAGCTATTCAGATCCTTTCGATTCTATACTTTTCTCTGTTATATATATTAATGTTGGTAAACAAACGCATTTTTTAAGCCAGCGTGTATCAAATATAAGAGTTTTAACAAGGCTCTGTAATATAAATATAAATTTAACGTATAAGACGGGCAACAAGAGCCAAATCGCGGATGACAATACGTTATCCTAACGAAACTAAATAATTCTCGGTCTCGGGTTCGATTCCCGATTCAGCGATTTTCGGATCTATATTTTTCTCTTGCATTCATTTATTTATTTTCCGTAGGGGGGTTAAAGGGGTATTGAAATTAAATCTCAAAATATGAGATTATTTCATATTTAAAATCTTGGCCGTGTCCAAGTAAAAATTTGGTGCCTTGTGCACCGGTATTTAATTCTAACGAAGAATTATTTAGTTTCGTTAGGATAACGTATTGTCATCCGCGATTTGGCTCTTGTTGCCCGTCTTATACGTTAAATTTATATTTATATTACAGAGCCTTGTTAAAACTCTTATATTTGATACACGCTGGCTTAAAAAATGCGTTTGTTTACCAACATTAATATATATAACAGAGAAAAGTATAGAATCGAAAGGATCTGAATAGCTCAGCTGGAAGAGCAGTCGCCCGGCAAGCGAAAGGTCTCGGGTTCGATTCCCGATTCAGCGATTTTCGGATCTATATTTTTCTCTTGCATTCATTTATTTATTTTCCGTAGGGGGGTTAAAGGGGTATTGAAATTAAATCTCAAAATATGAGATTATTTTATATTTAAAATCTTGGCCGTGTCCAAGTAAAAATTTGGTGCCTTGTGCACCGGTATTTAATTCTAACGAAGAATTATTTAGTTTCGTTAGGATAACGTATTGTCATCCGCGATTTGGCTCTTGTTGCCCGTCTTATACGTTAAATTTATATTTATATTACAGAGCCTTGTTAAAACTCTTATATTTGATACACGCTGGCTTAAAAAATGCGTTTGTTTACCAACATTAATATATATAACAGAGAAAAGTATAGAATCGAAAGGATCTGAATAGCTCAGCTGGAAGAGCAGTCGCCCGGCAAGCGAAAGGTCTCGGGTTCGATTCCCGATTCAGCGATTTTCGGATCTATATTTTTCTCTTGCATTCATTTATTTATTTTCCGTAGAGGGGTTAAAGGGGTATTGAAATTAAATCTCAAAATATGAGATTATTTCATATTTAAAATCTTGGCCGTGTCCAAGTAAAAATTTGGTGCCTTGTGCACCGGTATTTAATTCTAACGAAGAATTATTTAGTTTCGTTAGGATAACGTATTGTCATCCGCGATTTGGCTCTTGTTGCCCGTCTTATACGTCGAATTCGTTTTTTTTTCTTTTTCGCGTTCCGCGGCTCATGTCTGTCCTACTATATACATACAAATTCCGTCGAGAACAAAATCAAGAATTAAAAAAATGGCGAACCGTATATTTAATTTTTTTTTTTATATATTCGCGGCGATTCCTAAGGGGCTTCACGATCTACGTCCTGGTTCCCTGGTGTCACAGGCCCACCTGGAATTGATTCGGGAATCGGACCTTTCTTCCCGTTCTCGTCGTCGTCTTGTCCTCTCGGCGCGGCACTTTCGTGTCGTCGCGCGTTCTCCGTCCGTCGACCGCACCTTCTCAGCTCCGTGTCGCCGACTCTGCCGAGCTGCTGCTCTTTGCTTCGGGCTGCAAAATATAAGCGGGTTTAAGCCGGTTTATCGAGACCGTTTTCTCTTTGCCGTGCATGCGCACGACAAAGATCTTTTCGTTGCGGCTGACGATCGCGTATGGTCTCATACGGCGCCTGCAGCATCGTCCTCGGCCCGTCGTGTCGCACGAACACCTGTTCGGCCGTCGCCAGGTCCCGGTAGACAAACGGCCGTTGTTCCCCGTGTCGGGTTCCGTCCACCGGTCGCAGCTTCTCGAATTGCTCCCGCAGCGTCCTCACGAAGCCGGCAGCGTCGTCCTTGTTGTGCCTCCTCGCGCACAGAACCGGCGCCGAAACAGCCCTTTGCCTCACTTCTTGCAATAACACATAGAATGCTTTATCAAGTGCTGCGTGATTGACAATTGGTTCACCAGTTTCAACTTTTCGCACTTGTTAACCCAATTCTAATTAATGTTATTGAATATATCTGTATAACATAAATTTTAAGATAACTATCTTAATAGACCTTTTTTCTGTTCTGCTAGCAATGTTTAAATGATCGTTACGTGCTTGCGACGATTTATATGTGCAGCATCATAAAAACTATTGATATTTAGAACAGCTTTTGAAAAAAATACTGATAAATAATGGCAATGCGTTGTTCGTTTAAAATTTCTTAAGTGTTCAAAATTAATATATTCTTATCTTGAGCGACTGACCTATGTAACAATAAAGTTAGCTAAAAGAATGCGCATATATTATATATATCTTATATATATATATAGTATATAATAAATATATATTAAATATGTCCCCCCCCCCCCCCCCCCCCCCCCCCCCCCCAAACCCCCCCCCCCCCCCCCCCCCCCCCCCCCCCCCCCCCCCACCCTGTATATATAAATTCAGATGTAATTTAATAATAAAAATATGGAAATTAAAATATAATTAAAAGTATTAGTTTTATATTTTATGTAATATTTTTTATTTTTTAATAAAAAAAATTTTATATTTAATTTATTTTTATCATTTTCTTAGCTAGGTGATAATTTAGAACGTTGTAGTAATAAAATTTCTTGCAGACAAGTGATTCGACATGGTCATCGGGAACAGGCGGTGCAGGAGTAATCGGTGCTTATCTTATGCTGGTCTCGCTATGATACTATTCTATAGAGAACACATTGTGGTCATGTTAATTGTGCCACTCTTGCAAGCAATCACGTTCTGGTTTATCCTCAAACATCCATCGCACACCAGAATATCAATTATCAAGACCGGTGTCGAAAGTCAAGAACAATCATCAAAGTTCCCGAGAAGAGCTTCAAGGACAAGATCAATTTAATGCCTGGCTTGCTGAAGTACATGATACCCAGCTCGGACTAGTTTATCTTTTTGAATATTTCATTAATCAAGGCCTGGTAAACAATATTTCGCTACATTCTCTTAACCCAGTAAACATTATTGAAAGGATAAAACTCTAAAGAAACTTTTTGAAGACTTAATTAATTTTTCTTAGAAATGATATCAAGATAGTTATCTTTTTATAAGATATCTTTTAGAATAGTTTTCTTTAATGATGTCCTTTTCATAGATATCTTTAGTGTCTTTAGCAAGCGTGCTATTTTACGAACGCCACAGAAGCGCAAGAGACTTTTAAAAAAACATTACATTAACATTCGTTGATATTAACGTTTTTAAAGTAACTTTCTTTTCTTAAATTATAAATATATATATATATATATATATCATATATGTATATTATTAAATATGTATTTATTTGAAGCCATAGAACTTAATATAGATATGGAAGAGGAATTAGGAGCGCAAACTGTGTTCAAGATGACTTTTTTCTCAAAATGCGCATGAGCAGTTGCTGAACATAGTTCATCTTAAACGTTTCTATTCACCTTCCATATTTAGAAGTTCTATATATGATTAGCATAAAATAGCGATATTATTAATTTTATATATCTATATTCAACCAAAGAAATTGGATTATGTGTGCAAAAAGCACGTTATATATAATTATAAAGTTTTTTATTCAAATATTTATAAGTCTATAGGAATTTTAAAATCTGTTTTTAATTCTCAGGATCGGGTTTTAAGGTCAGGGTCAGGATTAAGGATGTCTACAGACTTTTTAAAAAAAGAATTGTATGATTACAATAATGTCCCAGCAACATAGTATATAAATGTATATACTTAAGCATGTTACATGTAACGTATATGTTAGTTTGTAATTTCCCACTCATAGATGTAACATTTTTAATATTACATATATTACATTGTAGTTATATTGTCATTATATTTCAAGATAGGACTGACTTATCAATACATCAATGTGCTATTGGTATATAATTACAATATAACTACAATGTAATATATGTTATACTAAATGTTACATCTATGAGTGGGAAATTACAACTAACATGGATGTTACATGTCACGTACACGTTATATTACCTGTTATATTCCGTTATATTACCGATATATAACTGTTACATTGCTATAATAAAACGGAATGTAACAGATAATCTAACGTGTACGTTACATGTAACATCCATGTTAGTTGTAATTTCCACTCATAGATGTAACATTTTAATATAACATAATTACATTGTAGTTATATTATAGACCAAATAGCACATTGATGTATTGATAAGTCAGTGCTATTTTGGGATATCAATGACAATATAACTACAATGTAATATATGTTATATTAAAAATGTTACATCTATGAGTGGGAAATTACAACTAACATATACGTTATATGTAACATGCTTGATGTATATAACATTGATATACCGTGTTTGCTGGAAATATTACCATTTTGATGGTGTTTTTAGAAATCCGACTCTTAAACTTTGAGTATTTTACGAATTAAGTGCTTTATTTTTTTTATAATATATATTGCTCATTGGGAAACTATATCTTAAACCGATAAAAAGTATTTGCTAATTTTATTTAAATCTATTTTTGTATTTATTAAATTATCTCTTCTTTCCTTTCTGTTAGTATTAATTGTATGATAATCATGGAGTTATGTTGTTATTGAAAAGATAAATTAATTTATTTGTATTTGAAAGGAGAAGAGATATGTAGAGAAATTACATCGTTAAGCATTATATTTATGAAATAATATTGCTAAAATAAAAGATGCTTTTATAGCATCTATCACGTTTATACATATATAGGTTCTATAGTTATAAAAATTTATAAAAAAATCTGTATCAACCGAACTTCTAAAGTGAGTGATATGTTTATAGTACGAGCTCATCGAATTCGACAGTATTTGGTTGAAACAACATGAACAATACAGATGGCTCCAAGCGGATTACCAGATAGGTGTATTTCTCTCCAGATCATCGGTAAACATAGTTTACGATTGACAGAATTGGATTTTGTCCCTATTACAGGTGATTACATAAACTAATATTCCATTAGATTTGATAAAATACGAATTATATGTAGTCTTTATGAAATTTATTCTAAAAATTGATTATTCTTTTCAGTTCTTTAACGTCATAATTCTTCTGTTTGAAACTATATACTATTATATACCAAATATATGGATCGTTTTTGGCCTTGTTATGTGGGAGGGTCTACTTGGAGGCGGGGCGTATGTGAACACTTTCTTTCGGATGTCATCTGAGGTAATAAAGCTATTATAAAATAAAATTACATTATACTAAAAAATATATAAATCTAAAAATATAAAATAAAATCAATAAAATATGTTTTAAATTAAAATTTTAATTCATTCATTTAATTTATATGTTTAAAGTTTTAAATTAAACAAAATAATTTTATCACACTATCTATCTGGAGATTTATTTTTTTACGATAATGTAAAATTGATTTGCTTGTAGATTCCAAAAGCGGATCGTGAGGCCTCTCTTGGAATCGCGACAATGTCGGACTCAATCGGAATCGCATTGGCCGGTTGGTTGTCCATGCCAGTCCACAATGCTATTTGCAAACTGCCGCAGCCAAAGAGATTAGATAGCTAAAGGTATCGCGAAGATTTTCTCTCTTATTCATCACAAAGTAATAATAAAGCTTCCACGTGCAGAATTTTATTTCAAAGTTCCTTAATATAACATGTCGGTGCTTAGAGAGTTGAAGATACGATTCGTACCTGTATGTTATTTATATAGTATTAAAAGTATATATATTATATGTAGACTAAACATAAGTTTCTTTATGTGATTGTGATCTTTTAAATCACAAGAAAGCGATAATAAATCGTATCGCTTTATAGTGCGATTTATAGTGCGAGCGTTTACGAAGTCTGTGAACTTTCGAAAAAAACTAACGTTAAAAAAGAATATATAAATTATCCAAAGATGTATAAATTTTTATCGTTATTTATATCAATTTTTACTGTATTATAAAAATACTTACAAAAAAATACCTCATTTTCTAAATTAAAAAAAATTTGCTCGTTATCTCTATTTCTCTATACATATATGATAGTTAGCTGCTGTTAGCTACATTTCTCTTCACTACTTAATAATGAAAAAACTATATAGGAAAGCACGACGATGGTGGACAAAAACAATTTTCGCAAATCGCAAAGTGTACAAGTTTATTACGCGGCTAAAAGTTTCATCTGTTCGAGGATAGTCCAAAAATATCAAGAATATGTCGCTAGTTGAGTTTGAGTATCTGATAAATATGTTGGGAAAGCAGAAAAGACATCACATAGAAAAGCAATATCTGTGCAAAGATTAGCCATAACTTTGCACTTTTTGGCAATTGCCGATTCTTATGCAAGTTTATATGCAAAGTATCTGTCTAAAATTTCCAAATAAACAATCAGTAAAATCATCCTCGAAGTTTATTCCATTTTTGTAGATAAACTTAAACATTACATTCAGGTATATAATTGAAATATACTTACCGTCTTTAATATTATATATTTTACATCTTTTAATAACTATAACGTTTAAGGTATAAAGAGAAATAAAGTTTAAGACTTAAACTAAAATTAATGTTGAAAATTATGCAATTAAATATAAAAACATTGACTGAATACATTTTATAAAATTGTTAATAAAGTTGATAACAATTCATACACAAAATTTTAATCATATACAAAATTTTAATTTTTAAAAAAATTTTAAATATATAAGTATATGTATTTACAGCATCTCAGTTATGTTAAAGCTGTCCTTTCATAACATAGTACTATGGCTGAAGAAGAAATCTAGAAACATTTTTGTATACTCAAAGAATGTAGTAATGAAAGTACTGCAATAAGATATAGATTTGTTTTAATATTTTTTTGAAATAATTGATCTCTCTCTCTCTCATTCTCTTCTCCCCAATTCCTCCCTCTCTTTTGCCCCTCCCACTAACCCCTTACTCTCTCTTTGATATTTATTTAGAACAAGTTTATCATTAAAGATGTTGGAAATTATTTATGCCAAATATATAGCCGGATTATATAAGTTCAATTTGCGTTTCTCTTATGGATTGAATTTTTCCGGAGAGAGAAATGTATACTATTAAAAGTAATATTCTACTAATATCTTGCAAAAGTTTATGAGATCAAAATCTCTATGGTGCACTTACATTGCAATATACAAAGCGAATTTAAACTTAAAGAATTCAATTTGTTTTCTAATTCCATGATGACTTTAATATCGGTATAGAGGAGGATGCCGCATAAGATGTTATACATAAAATGTTCAATGTACTACTACATTAACTTGAAAACTGTTTAGTATTTACGATCAATATGCGTCTATAGGAAGCACGTTACATGCAAATATAACTATTAAAGTTTTTTGAACTTATACTCAAACGATACTTTCAAACGAATTTGAATTAGACAAATACGATACTAATCTTTATAGTTCAGCTAATATCGGTGATAGAGGGATCCATAGAGCTCCAGAAATCTTTATAGTATGCTCATTAATTGTAATCTAGTTAAGTAATATTACTCAATACGTATAAAACTGTACAAATTAATTTAGTCTAATTATGTCACTCAACGATTTTCAATTGCAAAAACAATCTTGGATTTGTAAACAACGACAAACAGCCAAGAAACATCTCATCGTCATAACTTATTAATAAAATTACACGTCCACCATCTTAATTTGATCAGTTCTAACATTAATACCAGCAACGTAATAATTATACTTATGTTAAGTAACGTATATGTTAGTTGTAATTTCCCACTCATAGATGTAACATTTTTAATATTACATATATTACATTGTAGTTATATTGTCATTATATCCTAAGATAGCACTGACTTATCAATACATCAATGTGCTATTTGGTATATAATTACAATATAACTACAATGTAATATATATTATATTAAAATGTTACATCTATGAAAGAGTAATTACAACTAACATGAATGTTACATGTAACGTACACGTTATATTACCTGTTATATTCCGTTTTATTATAGCAATGTAACAATTATATATCGGTGTTTGATGGGTAATATATCATGAATGTAACTGGCAATATTATAAAAGGAACTGCCCAACGATGACACAATAATTCTCAATGGATGACCGTTCTTATGGATCTTCGAGCAATTTAAAAATTTATATGTTTGATCATCAATGATCTCATTATTATGCCATGATCTTACTAACTAGTTTATTCGTCAGACGTTT
>NW_028189681.1:14201-14852 GCF_048542155.1 Nylanderia fulva | reverse complement strand
GGCACGTACCAGACCCGCTTCCCGACCAACCCGACACGCCCCGCTCCTCAGAGCCAATCCTTATTCCGAAGTTACGGATCCAATTTGCCGACTTCCCTTACCTACATTATTCTATCCGACTAGAGGCTCTTTACCTTGGAGACCTGCTGCGGATATGGGGGGGGGGGGGGGAAAAAAAAAAAGGGAAGATCCGGACACCGCCGCAACTGCGGTGGCTCTTCGCGTTCCAAACCTATCTCCCTGCTAGAGGTTTCCAGGGAACTCGAACGCTTTATACAGAAAAAAGAAAACTCTTCCCGGATCTCCCGACGGCGTCTCCAGGTCATTTTGGGTTACCCCGACGAACACTCTTACGAGGGCCCGAATTGTATGCGCGGTTTCCGCTGCCGGGGTTCCGGAAAATGAACCGGGATTCCCTTCGCCCGACGGGCGTGTGTCCTTTCGTATAATATTTATTATTATTTCTCGACACTCGAGTATATTGTACGCCGTCATGACATAGGGGTTTTTTTTCAGGGGCCCCAGTTCACAAGTTGACCGCAATTAGCTGCTTCTTCACGCCCCACGACCCAAGTGATCCACCGTTAGGGTAATCGTTCGAAATTTTTGCGTTCGCGAAGAAACGCGCTTCTCGTTCAAACCCTCGTGGTC
>NW_028189681.1:0-13573 GCF_048542155.1 Nylanderia fulva | reverse complement strand
TAAGGAAATCGGGTTTAGTTTCTTTTCCTCGTTTTAAAAATGCTTAATTGCGGGAAATCCCCGCCTGAGGTGGGCCCCTAGTGATTTTTTGTACCCGTTTGCCTCCCCCGCGTCGCTCATCGTCGTCTCCCCTCTATAAATATTTGTAAGGCGTAGCCGTTAAAAACGCTCGGGGCCGATAAACCCGCCCGCCATTTTGAGGCTATGGCGCTAAGGCGCCCCTAAGACAAAATCAAAATGAAAAACCCGGGTCCCACCCCGGGGGCGCCCCAAAACCCCCAGAGGGCCCCATAGGGGACCCGGGGGTTACCCCCACCCAGCCTCGGGGGGTAGGGGGGGAAAGGGGGGAAAAGCCCGGGCAGGGAGGGAAATAAGCGGCAACGGTTTGGACCCCGGGGCCCTTTTCTGCCCCCACCTTAAGGGCAACGGGTTTTCGTTTTTACCCCGGGTTTTCCCGGTTTTGGCCTCCTTTACAGCGGGAACGGGTTTCTCGTGTTAAACCCGGGGTTTCCCCGGTTTTCGGTCTCTTCGGTTAACCCCCGGGCAAGGGTTTTCGTTTTACCCCGGGGTTTTCCCGGTTTCCGGTTTTTCCTGTACACGCGGGCAAGGGTTTTTGGGTTTACGCCGGGTTTCCCGGGTTTGGGCTTTTCCCTGTTAAAGGGGCCGGGCCAAAGGCCCCAAACCGGGGGGTTTCTCGTTTTTACGGGGGGTTTCCCGGTTCCGGTTCTTCCTTTTACACCCCGGGAAAAACGGGTTTCCGTTTCGGGGTTTCCCCGGGTTTTCCCGGTTTTTTCCGTACCCCGGGGGGGAAAGGGTTTCTCGTTTTACGCCGGGTTTCCCGGGTTTTTCCGGTCTCTTCCTGTTTACACGGGTGAGGGTTTCGTCAACGCGGGTTTCCCGGTTTGGTTTCTTCCTCCCATAGGTTACGCCACCGAAACCCCGATCTCTAATTTAAACCCGGTAATTTTTGAAAATCTTTTCCGGACACGTACGGCTATACCCCCTTTTTTTGTTTTTAAAAGTAGTCAAAAAGTTTCTTTTTAGGGTTTATCCCAAACAAAATTTCGTTTATCCCGAGTAGTCAGAAAGGGTTTCTTATTTGGGTTTATGCAACAATCTTTTTTGTTACTTTTTTCTTTTGAAAAAACCAAAGTTTTTTAAAAAGGAAAAATAAGGATTTGAATCCCCCCCTTCCTCCCGAATCCGGGAAACCCGGGGGCAATCCGGGCGTGGAAGGTAAAACCTTTAAAATATTAAAGAGGGAGGGAGAGAGAGCGTCGAACGGGGAAGGCGCCGCGGCCCCAGAAACGAAATAGCGGAAGGCAAATCGCCCGGGGGGCTAACCGCAACACTCTGTTGGGGTAATGGAGACAATATCGCGGGGGGTTTGGATTTCGGCCTCCTTCTTTATATACAAATTGGGGGGAATCGATTCGACGGTACACGACGCGGGGCCGGTCCCCCTTTTTTTGCTTAGAAAATTTGTGGACTCGGAACGCGGTCCCTCGCGATTCAAAAACCCTTTTCCCGTAAAGAGGTAAAGGATTTGAATGCTCTCTCCCCCGGACGACGACGCGCCCGTATATTTCTCCGTAATACCCTTTTGTGTCGGGAAGGGGGCCCTCGGAAAAGAGCTCGAGCGCTACGCCCGGCCCCTTTTTTTTTGGCCCCGTTTGTTCTCCCTTCCCCGGGGTTTATTTCCACCCCAATTTCCCCTGGGCCCTTCGCGTACACACACGTTTGGGGTCCCCCAAACACGCCCCCCCCCTTTAAAATTCCCCCGCAGCATTTTTGGGCGGGGTTTTTTGAAAAAGTTTTCCACGTTGGGGGCGTTTTCCCCTCATTATTTAATTATTTTTTGGGTTTTTGTCATTTCAAAACGCCCCCGGGGTTTTCCCGGGGCCCGGGGGCCCCGGGGGAAAGGGGAAACCCCCGGGGGGGAAAGCCAAAAACGCCGTACGCCCCATTGGGGGCTTGCACAGGGCAAAGGGGACGCGGGGCCCTTTTGGTCGCCCGGTCTTTCCCCTGCGTTTTTGGGCGAAGCAGTTTAGGGGTACAAAAAAAAACCCTAGCCGGCCCCGTGGGCCCCCGGGGGAATTTTACCGGGACCCCCCAATGTGGTTCAAAAAGTCGATGTTCTGTGCCCGCGGGTTCACAATTTTTTGCGCAAAAAGGCGTTTTTTATCGCCCCCCGAGAAAATGTCCCCCCCTTAGGGTAATCGTTCAAAAATTTTTTGGTTCGCAAAAGAAAACGCGCTTCTCGTTCAACCATCGTGGTCTATTCTCTCGGCCGAGAGAGAGGAGAATAAGCGTGGGGCTCTTCGATCAGCCTGTCCGCGCGAGGTACGAGGGAGACGCGCGCGGACCGCCGCCTACCGGCAGGGAAGGGAAGGCTAGGAACAAAGATAGAGGTTCTGTTGTTTCGCGTTCGGAGCGTCTCTCCCGCAACGGGAGAGGCCGGGGCGGAAGCTCTTGAAGAAAACCGTCGGACGACAAGTTGACAGATTGGTCGAAAATATCATCGATCCCTTCTCTGTGTTAATATATATATTATAATAATATATGGGGGTCCTATCGTCGGCATCGCGGGTCGCACAACCGTGTTGTTCTCGGCACGTGACCCTGCCCGCGGACAACGGAGGCGCGCGTCGAACGAACGTCGTGGGTTGCTGCACACACGCGTGCCCGGGGCACGGGCATAGGTTACCACCGGTTTGCGGCTCAACGCGATCGAACGCTCTCGTGTGTGTATGGCCGGAGAATGGCCAACACGACGTGATCGCGAAGGCGTTTCTCGTCCGAATCGTCGTCGAACATCCCGGGAGCGCTGCTATGCTTGCCGACTACTTTAGGTCAGAGAGGCGAGACGGCCGTCCGTCGGAATCAAAACACAACAACAAAAGTCCGTCCAAATCCGGATTTTCTTTGTCTGCGGCGCCTTTTTCAGAGCGGCAATTCAGTCGCCGACTGCTGAGAGCGCCGCGTTTCCCAAAAGAGAGGACTCTCGACGCGACAGAGCAGGACTCCGGAAATAACGTTAATGACCTTTGTCCGCCGGTTCACCTACGGAAACCTTGTTATGTTCGAATTTTGTACTTCCTCTAAACTGATCAAGTTTGGTATCTTCCAGGCAACAACTCGGCAATGCCGAGACATCTGCCGCCGCACCAGTCCGAAGACCTCACTAAACCCATTCAATCGTGTATAGTAGCGACGGGCGGGTGTACAAAGGGCAGGGTACACGTAATCAACGCGCGCTATGACTCGCGCTTACTGGGAATTTCCTCGTCAGGTGGAAAAATTGCAAGCCACCAATTTCCCTGAGCACGAAGAGGTTCAGCGGTTACCCGGGCCTTTCGGGCCAGGAAACACACGCTGATTTACTCAATGTAGCGCGCGTGCGGCCCAGAACCAGAAAGAAACATCTAAGGGCATCCACAGACCTGTTATTGTCAATCTGTGGGCTAGAAGCCGCCTGTCCCTATACGAAGATTTGTTGCTACGTTGGTAGTTAAAAACCCGCCGCCTAAGCCGGGGGCCTTCGCGAGACCATAAGTACTCATATTTAGCAGGCTAGAGTCTAGTTCGTTATCGGAAATTAACCAGACCAAATCGCTCCACCAACTAAGAACGGCCATGGCACCACCACCCACGAATCAAGGGAACGAGCTATCAATCTGTCAATCCTTCCGGTGTCTGGGCCTGGTGAGGTATTCCCGTGGTGAGTCAAAATTAAAGCCGCAGGCCACTCACTTGGGGTGCCCTTACGTCAATTCCTTAAGTTTCAGCTTTGCAACCATACGTCCCGGGAAACCCAAAAGCTTTGGTTCCAGGGGAAGATGCCCGCCGCCGAGTCATCGGAGGAAACTTCGGCGGATCGCTAGCTGCATCGTTTATGGTTAGAACTAGTAGGGCGGTATCTGATCGCCTTCGAACCTCTAACTTTCTTCCGTTCTTGATTAATGATATGAGGAGAGAATGAGAGCGTTTGCGGAAGTGGAGGAGTTGATGATAGCGTGTATGAGAGTTAATTGGTGCGAGACTCCGTAAATCTCTGTACGGAAGACGAACAAAATTTCAAGAGTGCGCGGGAGAACTGACTGGACATGGTGAGAATATGAGGAAACAGAGAGGGGTGAATGAAAAATGTTGTGCAAAAATGAGAGAATACAGGGGAAATGGATGAGGGTAGCGTCGAGCGAGTCGGGATTAGACACGCGGAAGTGGAATGAGCTATGCGAGCGTGAGTGCGAAAAAGGTTTGTGAAAAGAGCGTTGATTGAAAAGGTACAGGGAGTGATGTGGACACGAGTGGAAAACTTTTTTTTTTTTTTTTTTATTGAAGAGAAGGTTATGCGGTAAAGTGAGAGAGCGGAGATGCAAGTGCGAGTGTGACAAGTGAGGAAGTAAGGAGGAATGATGAAGAATGGAGCCAAGGCACCGATAAGTGCGTTTGAAAAGCGCGGCGAGGAAAGTGGGAATGGAGTGGTGTAGCGATTGAGACGATGAGCGAAGAGTGAGTTGAAAAAAAGAATAGAGAGTTGTGGTCAATTAAGAATGCTGGCCTAAGGTTGAGCGCCTGCGCAAGATAGGCAAAAGTCATTGTACGAGGTGCCGAATGATTATGGCGATGGGACGTGTTTATGAAGTGTTGTTAATGAGAGAATGTTGAGAGGAGGTTAAAGGGCGGACGAGTGGAGGAGAGAGTATTTATGGAAACGTGTGCGTGTTGGAGGAGGAGTAGGGATGCGAAGAAAGATGAACTGTGGGAAAGTGATATTTAGAAGGTACGAGTGCAATAAGAAATGTGCTCTGTAGTGACGGAAGAGTGTTTGTGGCATGGAGGCCTTAGGGTTGTGTGAAAGAGTTGTTAGGGTGCGAGGGCCAAAAGTGATTCGCATTTGGGCACATGATGCGGCAATGCACCCCGAAAAGGAAAGACTGTGCAAAAATGCGGATTTGGAGACACATGATTAGAAATTGTTAAAAAGGAAAGGGTGTGTTAGAAAACTGTAAGATTGAAAGGGAGCAAAGCAAATGTGATCACTCGGTTTCTGTCCGAAGTGTTTCCGGATATCGTGAGAGCGTTAGAAAGAGCGAAAGCGAGAATAAATGACGAATGAATGGTGCGGACATGTGGTTGCTGGTGCAGAATAATGCCAGAGGAGAAGCGTATGCGGTGATGTGTGATATGGGGGTTAAGATGATGCGATAAACGTCGAGTGAAGTGTGAGCACTGCATGAAAGAACAGTTATGAAAGGCATGGACGACGTGTGGGGTGGCTTTGCCCATAGGGAGGATGTGATTGTGTGCGAACGTGGGACGGTGAAAGCAGCCAGAGGGTGGTGTAAATGACTCTAGGTTAGACGTGATGTGCGTGAGAGAGTGTACGAATAAGCTTGGAGTGAGTGGCTTGTGGTTTTTAATAAAGGGGGGACTTGGCATGTATTGTGGTTGTGTTCCATGTTTGCAAGATTGTAGTTGTATCGAGCCTACTTGGTGTACATGGACAGGATGTGAGACGGCCGGGAAGGAGAGAAATGAGGAGGAGGAAAGAACGAGAAAGCGTTTCTGCTGATAGGTAGGATGCGAGAATGCCGCTCTCTACCCTGTGGTTATATTTATAGCAGGGTTAGAGCAGAGCAGAGAGGTGAAGCGCGCTGGGTGGTAGAGTGATTTAGATGATGAGGAAGGAATGGATGATATGCGAGCGGATGAATGTTGTTGAAGAGCCAAGGAATTTTACTCGTTCAGCGGCGAATGGGGAGAGTACATTCGATGTCATGTCGTGAACGGGTGAAGGAGGTGGAGGGTGCCGGTTGAGTGGGAAGTTAGGGAGTTAAGTAAAGCGACTGGGGACGTGTGGTTACCCATAACGTCTTGTTAATACGGATGTTACACAGAGAGGAGAATGAGGTACGAATGAGGGGATGCGTAGATGGGTGTTGTGCAAAGGAGCGTAGAATGGGAAGGATATATTGTGTGATATGCGATTGAGAGTCGTTACGTTTAGAGGATGCAGCGAGCGCCATAGACAAAGCGGAGCGCAGAGCTGTGGTGAGCGAATGATGAAACGGAGATCCATAGTAGCGAATGGATCGTGGATGAAGAAATGAAGGGGTGTTAAACCTGTGTATGCTAGGAAAGCTGTTGTGTGGTGGAAGGTGATGATGAGCTTCAGAAACTGAAGAAGAAGAAGGCTGTAGGAAGGAGCCAGACGTCCTACAAGCGTTGCGAGAAAGAAAGAGGAATGGAATTGGAAGCAGAGTGGAAGAAAAGATGACTGAATGAATGAATATATACGTTTTGCGGGGGAGGAGTGTATAAGGAGGAAGGGAAATGCGAGAGTGAAAAGAGGAAAATTGGAGGAAAGCAGATTTGTTGGTTGCGTTGACTGGGAAGAGGGATCCATGGGAGCGATGTTGTATATAAGGGTGCATGGGAAAGCGTGATAGGGTAAGATTAAGTGGCATAAAAGGGGTGATAGGAGTGACGAGTATGGAAAAATGAAAGAAAGGCGCGGAGGCGCTAAATGAAGAGATTCTTCCCGGACAGCAAAGGAACGAAACGTGGGAAGGACGCCAGGGGCGACGTGGAGGCGGAAGAAAAGAAAGAAAAAAAAGAAAAGCAAGTTTGCATGGAGCGAAAAGTGGATTGGAGGAGGGCAAGATTGAGATCGATTGAATGAAAGTGGGGGTAAGGCACCTGGTAGGATGTTGTGAGAGTGCTGAGATGTTGCGAGCGATGATTGGCGTGCTGTCCTGTTATGGATGAAAAGAATTATGATGTATGTCTGAATACAGCGTTTTCCCCCCGGCGTGGAAGGACTGCCGCGGGTGTATAGGTAGTTTATGATGAAGGGTCTCCCGATTTAAACCTAGGTCGGACCTGGGTTCTTATAGGACCCATGACTGCTTGTCCGTGCGGGGAAAGTGTTGGAGCGAATGAAGATGGTTGGAAGACATCGCGCGAACGAGTTGGTGGAAGAATGTGTGACCGCCCAGTACGGAATTTCGTAAGTGAATCTGGTTTCTTCTCGACCGAAGAGGCATGGAATCAGGAGTGCATATGACTGGGGTGAAGGGTCGGAGAGAAAGTAGTAGTTGTTAGGACGTGTCGTGGACTTCAAAGGAGCGTTTGATAACCTAGAGTAGGATGTGTGTGATCGAGAGAATTGCGTGAGGTAATTGTGAAGAAGAAATGATTGAATTAAAGAAATTGAATTATGGGAAAGACATTTAGCGGCAGGCGGTATGCATGATGGGGCGTGTGACACAGTGTGGAAAGACCGTAAAGCGTGGCTGCCCGCAGGGCTCCATCTGTGATCCATTTATAGGGGAACCTAATGATGGATGATGAACTATGGGGCGGCCTGTCGAGTGCGAGGTGAATGTAAATGGTGCGTACGCGGAGACTTGTGGTTGGTCGTGAATGAAAGGACCAGAGCGAGCGGGAGTTGGAGAGGAAGAGAAGGGTACTAAGTGGATGAGAATGGGTACGAATGGGAGTGAAAGTAGGCTGTGAGTGTTGTCTAAGAACCAGACTGTGGGATGTTTTGATTGGAAGAGTATAGTATGGCTGGGACGAGACTCCCATGTACGAGTGGGGGTTTTTGGGGGAAAATGATAGTATGCGTGAGGTTTGCCAGGCAGAGGAGGCGTTGAGAGGAAGCGGAAATATTTCTGGAGTTTTGTTTGTTTTGGGTGAGTAAAAGGATGAACACAGGTTGCATCTGGGAGTGTTGAGAAAAGAAAATGGTCATGAATGTGGTGGGAAGAAAAAAGACGCGTCGTGTTGGAAGCAGAGTGAGTGGGGGTTTGCGAAAGAAAGCTGTGACTGTGTTGTACAAAGGTCTGTTCTTGTGTGTGTGATGTATGGAGCGAGGTATGGTATGGAGTGATGAGATTTGAATATGCGAGGGAGCTCATAAATAGGTTCCAGCGATTGGTGGTGAGAAGGAGAGTGGAGTGGTGTTGAGTGAGTTCAGGGTCTGAAGGTATGTAGAAACGCGTGCTCCACGGCGGCCATGCAATCCTTAGGGTGGCTGCAGTGGGACCGGAGCGTGCGTGAGAAGAGAGTGTGTATTAAAGGAGAAAAGGAATTAGTATGGTGAGTCTAAATGTAGTGAATGATAGTGACTGGCGTGAGAGAGGTTGCTGGAAGGATGTATGGAATTGGTGAGTGAAAGGCTGCATGAGATGTGGAGAATAGATGGATAGAGTTGCGAGAAAGGAAGAGTGGGACGTAGGGAATATGAATTATTAACGAATGTAAGGTTCGCGGGTGAGTGCCGAGGAGTTCGAGCCTAGCTTGCGCCTGGGCTATACCTGACAGGGCATGGAAGTTTGAATGAATCATTATAAGCGTTTGGTCTGTCTGAGGAGAGAGTGAGAGTTGTGATGCGGAGCGGAGACGAGAGGAGAGAGAATTTTAAAAGCATGTGTGGTTGATGTCCAATGTATGGGGATTGTGAGGAACCTGAGTGAGTGGGGTGGGTGTGATGAGTGGGGTGTGATTGTGCGAGGAAGGAGAATGCAGTGTGGAAGTGAGTCGCATGTTGGGAATGTAAGGAGGAAGGTATGAAAAGTGTTGGGATGAGTGTATGCGAAGATAATATTTCAGTAAAAGGAGGGCGATGCTGAAAGGAGGATAAGAGAAGCCGATGTTCCCGAGAACATAGGCCGACATGCTGGGAGGGGTGTAGGCTTCCGAAAGCTGGGAGTGAGTTCCGGACCGAAGGATCCAAACCAGTGATATGACTGGTACCACGGGAGTCGGGTTGCCCAGGGGGATTAGTCCCCTCCCGGCAATAAGGTTCGGACTAGTGGGGGGTAGTGGAGTGGTTGAAGCCGCATGCTGGTTAGGGCTCTCGGGCTCGACAGGGTGAGCAGCGTATCTGATAGGGCAACCAGTCCTGCACAGCGGTTAGAGCGTTGGACAGGGCGCTCGCCAAACCGGTGGGTTGCCGAAGGAGTCCTACAAACTGGGGCCGGAGGCGCTTGCGCTACTGGTAGTCCTGGACCTGCTGGAACGAGTAGTGATTGGCTTATCCCAATTCCGCCACCCATGGGGGGGTCGTTGTGATTAAAGCTCTCGAGCAGGACCGCACGTTTAAATCAACCACGACCATCTGTCCATCTACTTTCCCCAGGAGGCTTAATGACGATCGACCAAGTAAGTAGTACGGGCATGACGCACCCGGGGCCCGTAGAGGTCCACTTCATCAAGCCAGGATGGGGGAATCGTGTCTGGGGCTGCCATGCCGGGGGGCGGTTAAGTTGCGCGACCGCAAACGATTCCCCCAGGGGCCCTGGCGCAACCTCTGTGGTATATAAGTGCCTTACCCAGGTGTGGGAAAAGGTTGCCGAGTGACATTTTTTTTCCTGCCATACTCGTGGGAAAACAGGAAAAGAACAAAACTCAAAAAAACACAAAAACATTTGGCTTTTTTTTTGGAAACGATAATGCTGGCACGAAAGTAACAAAATTAACGCAAAAAAGGGGAAAAAAAAGGAGGAAAAAAGGAATTGTTTTTGCCCAAAGGGGGATTGAAAGTAGATCACCACCCCCCTTGGGTAGTAACCCAAAAAACTGAAGGACGATAAAGGGAAAACAAAGCTGAGTGTTTCGAAAATGGGGAAGGGGGATATGAAAAGATTAGAACAGAGCACAGGAGTAAATGAAGAGGGGAGATGATGGGAAAAGGGAAACAGTCGAGACTTCAGTTTAAAGGATAACAACAAAAAAAAAAAAAAATTGCAATAAAATACATATTGTCCAAAGGGGAAAACGTACTAAAGAAAATAGACTAATAATGTATTTTTAGAAAAAAAAAAAAGGGAAAGTGCTTACCAAGCGTGTGATTGAGGCCCAAAAAGGACTTTTCCTAGGCCACGGTTCGGGGAACCCCAAGGACGTACAGTGCTGTAAAGAAAAGAAAGGGAAAGGGTAGAACTACGCCAAAGTAGACTAAAAAACCTATAAAAAAAGACCAAGATGGGGAGAACGAATAGTTAAATAAGAAGGGGGGATAAAGGAACTGACAAGTCAAATAAAAGGCGAGGAAAAAGGAAATTTAAGGGGCCAAATAGAGGAAAAGGATGTAGTTTTGTGTTGAGGTAAGAGGGGGGAAGGAAAAGGGGGGGGAATTTGTGATAAAAGAATTTAAAACCTAACAAAAAGAAATAAAAAGTAGAGGACCCAAAGGAAAATAAATCACTCTTATAATTTATGACGTAGCAGGGAAATAAGTTTGAAGATCCAAAGAGATTTAACTAAAAACGGGAAATCGGACCGGATCCAAGGGAAATAGAAGAATAAAAAAAGGTTTGTGTGGGAGTAACAGGCCCCTTTCGGCCCTCAAAGCAAACAGCTGCGATGGTACTTAGAGAGATCGTTGTTGGTCGTGATCCCCAACGAAGCCCTCTGAAAGGCCTTCAGCTCTCACCCCAAAGTTGTAACTAACCTCTTGTGGTGCCCCCGGAAAAAGGCCTATTTAAAGTTAAACTAGTAGGGGTCGACCTAAGAGAGTGTACAGCGAGGTGGCGCCCCAAGGGGTTTGGCCCATGGCCCACGGCCATGGGTGAGGTTTTTTTTTGGGGGTAAGAAGACCGGGGGGGTTTTTTGGGGGGCTCTCGGTTTGGGCAACGTTTGCCCCCCCCCAAAAAAAAGTAATTATGGAGAGAAATTTGATTTAGAATTTCTGGGCCGGGGGTTTCGGTGGAGGCCCCGGGCGGGGGGGCTTCGGGGGGCTGCGATCTGCTTTATGAGGGGCGCGAGAGGTGCGGAGGGCTGACGGGTGCAAACTGCGTCCCCAAAACTATAAGGACCAGCCGGTGAAAAAGGGGAAACCTTAAGGGGGAAAAGGAAAAAAAAGGTTTAGCTGTGAGCAGTTTTGCGAGGTCCCGGGACAGGGGGGTCTTGGGTCCACAAAAAAAGTGCCACCCACTAAAGCAACAGTGCTATCAATTTTTGACCCCGGTAAAAGGCCCGTGGTCAGTTGAGGAAAGGGAAATGCACCTTCGGTGAGGGGAAAGGCACTTTGCGGGGGCTTTTTATTAACCAGTATCGGAGACAAGGTTCCCCCTTTAAAAGAGTCAAAGCCTCAAGGGTGTAAAAAGGCAACGGAGCCCCCCACCCAGTAATTTTTTTTGAAAAGTCGCCAAAAAGATCCAATGCGCGCGCGATTTTGATCGATAAAAGGGGGGATAGGGAGGGCGGTGATGAACGAGCGACAATTTCCGCGGCCACTGAGGGGTAGTATCTGACGATCAAAGCGCAATTTGCCTTCCCTGAACAAAAGTTTAGAGGTTTTGGGGGCCCAAAATTCAACCCGTGAGGGAGAGTGCGGCGTTCCGTAGCTACAAAGAGGATATTTGCTGACGGCAAGAGATGTTTTGACGGCGGGGAGGTCGACTTCTCCGACAAAAATGGGGGGGCATGATTCTTCCTGGCCGCTAAAGGGGTGCCCCCAAAAAGCACGCGTTTGGGAAAAGAAAAGAAGATGTCCTCCAGGCAAGCAAAAGGGGGGGAAGGAGCAGAGGAGAAAGAGGGGGGAAATTTTGCAATTTTTGCAACCCCTCTACAAGGAAAAACCCAGAAGTCCTGTTTGTCGCGATCCTC
Source organism: Nylanderia fulva (assembly GCF_048542155.1). Lineage (NCBI taxonomy): Eukaryota > Metazoa > Arthropoda > Insecta > Hymenoptera > Formicidae > Nylanderia > Nylanderia fulva. Next base: position 1,951 of record NW_028189681.1, on the reverse strand, counting down.
GAGGCGACTCGGTGCGCAGAGGCCTTTCTGCGTCGAATTCTTTAATGCTGGCAGCCCATTATGGGGGGCCTCCAGGGGTTTTGCGGATATGAGATGGAGACATGGGGGACTTGCGTGAGGTGGGGAAAGCGGCACAGGTGCGATGCTGGCCGGGGGGCCGCACGTACCGAATCAAGTTGGGGGGAGGGTTTCCCTTCAAAGGGGTCTCGGCGATGGCGCTCCCCACGGACCAGTTCCTGTGGGGGAAAAAAATAAGCCCTTGCCTGGGATTCAAAAACACCTGCAGAGGGTTAAACAGGTTTCCGTAAGGATGGCACTGCGCCCGAGGATGGGACCAGATTACGACGAGGATTGGAACGCTGTTCCTGCGATTCTTCGTGCGCTTCTGTTCATCTGTGCCCCTTTTTGCAGGACGATCCCTCGTCAATCGCCACACCGAACGTGCCACAACCCCTTGAGAAGGGGGGTATGTCGATCGGCCAGGTCCGAAAGCGATGAGTAAAAAAGTCCTCTCGCAAAGATCCGTTATAACAAGACACTCCACAAGATATTGGCAAAAAAAGAATTGGCACCCCTCGACATCTTCGAAACCGCCAAAGGGGGGTTTCCCGGGCCGGGTTTGAGGGGTAGGAGAACGCACAGTCCTTTCATTCCGTGCTTTGGGGACGCCCGGAGGCGCTTGTTGGGTTTCCTCTGCATGTGGCGTGCGTCGATCCTTTCGAAAGCTTTCGATAGGGTTTTGCGACACTCTATGCATACGACTCTCCAATGAGCTGGGGCTCCACGGGAGTTTAGGGGAGTACGTAAGGGCTGTCTATTCGAATGGCTGACCGGTGCAGGGGTCCGCAGCTAAGGAAAGTGTCGGCCATCATCGTGCGCCGTGGGTGAGACAGGGTGTGATCCGTTGTCGCCATGGCTGGTCAATCTGGCGTAGAGGGGAGCCATAGGAAATCTCCGGGGGAACTTTTGGCTATGGGTTTTGGGGTGGACGCGGTTATCAATGCACTGGGCTACGCAGACGAAAATTGGCTCATGGCCTCTACCAGAGATGGGCTGCAGGAGAACTTGACACGGCTGGACGCCTTTAGGGCGAAATGGGCTGGACAACGCGAGAGGCGAAAATAAGGAGAAAAAACGGGAGTGCGGTCCATGGGGGGCCGTCGGCAGAGACAAAAAGAAGGTGAAGGTTGGACACCCACACTTAATTTCACGTGGGGGAGGTGATACCGCCAAGATCCCTGGTCTCAATGTCTGGACACGTATCTGGGCCCTGCGAGTCACAGAGGTTTAGGGAATCGCAAGCGATCCACCCTTAGCTAGGCCATCGAGAAACTCACGAGGGCCCCCTTATTTTAAGCCGCAACAGGGTTTGAGGTTGTTGCGGGGACTGTCTGTTTCCCGGTTTTATTATCACCGATGGAAACAGTGGACGGTCTGGGCCCCAAAACCTCAAGGGGAAAAATATCATCGTTACGCACTGCGGTTGCGAAAGAGCTTGCGTTTTCCCCATGATGTTCCTGCTGGAACCTGCAGCGCCGATAAGAGTGGCGGGCTTTGGGAAAGCTCTATTGAGAACTTTGATTTCCCCAAATTTGGAAAGCAAACCGACTGCCCGCGGTTGTTTTCGGAGGGACTCTGCCCGGGAGAATGCGCGGGCTGCCGAAAACCACGGATTTTGGCTAGGAAAACTTGTCTGGGTGTGAAAACCAGATTGCGAGTGGGGGGCACATAGAGTGACTAAACCGCTGAGCTCAGACGCAGTGTGCGGCCGGTTGCGCGAGTCGGCGTGGGAGTGGACCCCAGGAGAGTGCGGCCTCCAACCTGAGCTCCTACTGGGTATCGGCTGGCGCCGATTGCCATCCAGGTTGCCGGACTACGTGCACTATCAACCACAACGGGCTAACTGCATACCGTCTAGAGCGAGAGCTCCCAAGTCGTGATGGGGGCCGGC
>NW_028189680.1:0-14873 GCF_048542155.1 Nylanderia fulva | reverse complement strand
GTTTTTCTCCGCGAAAATGTCTCGTTTAAAAACGGCCTTTCGGCGCTCGGCTTGCATAGGGCCGTGGTGGGACGGCGTCCCGACCCCCTGGCCCCCCGGTGGGATTTATAAGAATACGTCGCGCTCGGCGGTCGAACGGTGAGCGACCCGGCGAGTCGTAAACGTATTTCCGAGTTCTGGGGCCACCCGGCGTGTTTCGACCGCTCTCCGTACCGTCCCGACCGCGGGCCCGGTTGGGTTTGGGTACTATAAGAGGTAGGAGAGATTAATATTGTACGGTCGCGTTTCCGATTTTGACAACGAAGATGCCCGAACGGGTCGAGAAGGTTTTTGTCGAGTCGCGACTCGAAGGGAGAAAACATTTATATAAAAGTTTGTTTTTGGAACCACAAATATAAAAAAATTTTAAGATCGTCGAGAACGCGCCCCCCCAAAGTTTCTCAGTTGGGGGTTGGGGGTCTCGCGAGAACGTAGTTCGACTCTGGCCCGTCTCGTTTTCCTCTTCGCCGGGGATTACGGTGGGTCTTCTCGTTCGTGCCGACGCGGAAAATTAAGCACATTATTTATTACGGCCGGGCATGCCACGGTCGGGGTCGCAAAAACCGAATGGCTTTTAGTGGCGCCCCCGCCTCGAGCGTTTTTCCCCCGCGCGGTTCCCTCTTTTTCGTACGAGCACGGAATCGTCGCGTTTTACCGGGACACTCCACGGATACGAGTTGGGGGGAAGAGGGGGCTTTTCCCCGCTCGTTGTACCCCTTTAGCGAAATTTATTGGGTCGGGGGGGTTTTTAAACGCGTACGAACCAGAAAAACAGTCCTCGACGTTAAGCTCGCCATCGCCCCGATCAAAGGGGCAGGGTGAATCGCGGGGTCTCTCGGGACCGCATCATAACATTTGGGGAAAAAGAACCGAGTATTTTGATCTTGTGTTTTTTGAACGGAGAGGAGGAGGAAGAAGAGGAGAGGGGGCGGGGGGGGGGGGGTTTTCCCCCTTCGCTCCGTGTTCTCTGTACGCTTTACAAAAATAGGGTTAAACACAGGAGTGTCCCCCCCCGGCGAGAAGCCGGCGGAAAAAAAAGGAAACATAGAGGTGTCGCGCGGCGGGGGTTTGGGAAAAAAAACGCGCGCGGGGGGCGAAAAAAAGCTAGCGACGGGTTTTGGGGGTTGGGAAAATTTTCCCCCCTGCGGAACCCCGAAAACACAAAGCTCCTGGTTGACCCTTTGCCAGTGTTTGTTTGTCTCAAATTTAAAACCCAGGGCATGTCTGTGCCCCCCAAAAATTAAGGTGAAACCGGAATGGCTCTTTTAAATTTTTTGGGGGTTTTATTAGATTTACCCACATTACTTGGATAATGGGTAATTTTAGAGAAATAATCCCAAAACAGAGCCCCACCAGGGGGGGAAAAGGGACGCTTTTATTAAAAAAAAACCAAAATGGGTGGCGGGGGCTCGCCGTTGTCCCCCCTTTTTTTTTGGGTTTTGACTAAATAATTTGGCTGTCCCCAACGGTTCTAGCACCGGCGACGCTTTTTCAAAGTCGCTTAAAATTTTGTGGTAGGTTCTCCCCCAACCCCAGGGTTTTGAACGGGTAAGGGGGGAATCGGGTTTTCGTTTCCGGAGGGGGACCCTGAGAAACGGCTACCACATCCAAGGAAGGCAGCGGGGCCCCGCAAATCCCCCACCCCGGGCCCGGGGGGGGGTATACAAAAAAAAACGATACGGGATCACCCGAGGCCCCTAACGGAATGGTAATTTAAACCCCCTTTAACGAGGACCCATTGGAGGGCAAGGGGGGGCCAGCACCCCCGGGGGGAAAATTCCGGGCCCCCAATGCGTATATAAATTTTTTGGGGTTTAAAACCCCCTTTTTTTTGAATCTGTGTCGCACCCCGTCGGTTCACCGCTCGCGGTGTTTAACGGGTGATGGGGGGAGCCCTCCCGGTGGGTTAGCCTCGCGGGGGGGCCCCAAAAATATCCCGTCGCGGTGCTTTTTTCTGAGGTTTGAGTCGGGCCGGTACGTTTTTTTAAAAAAAATTGGTGTTTTTAAAAAAGGTACCTCGCTTAAAAACTGGTCCCAGGAAAAAGGAAAAAGGGCCCCGGTTCTTTTTGTTGGTTTTGGAACCCGAGGTAATGATTAAAGGGACAGAGGGGGGGGATTGTTTTGGGGGAGGTTTAAGGTGAAATTCTGGGATGTCGGGAAGACGGACAGAAGAAAAAAAATTTCCCAAAAAAAGTTTTTTAATCAAGAACAAAATTTTGAGGTTTGAAACGTCAATCCCCCCTAGTTTTAACCCCTAAACATGCCCGCTGCGATCCCCAAAATTCCCCCGGATCGGCGGGCAGCTTCCGGGAAACCAAAGTTTTGGGGGTTTGGGGGGAAAATAGGGTTTAAAAACTTTAAAATTTTAAAAGGGAAATTTAGGGAAAAAAGGGGACCACCAAGGGGGTGGACCCCGCGGCTTTAAATTTTACTCAAAAACGGGAAACCCCCCAGGGGCCCCGACCCCGGGAAAAGGGTTGAAGATTGATGCTTTTTTTGTTTGGGGGGGGTGGTGGTGCAGGGCCCCCTTCTTATTTTGGGGGAAACGATTGTTGGTTAATTCGATAACGAAGGGGGGTTCCCCGCTAAAAAAAGGCCCTTATGGTATCGCAAAAGGGCCCCCCCGGGTTCGGTGGGGGGGGTTTTTCTACCAACGTAAAAACAAATTTTTTTAAGGGACGGGGGGGCTTCTAGCCGCACGAGTTGAGAAAAAAAAAGGTCGGATTCCCCCTTTGAGTTCGGGGCCCCCACGCGCGTACACAAAGGGGAATCAGCGGGGGTTTTTCCCCCGGCCCAAAAAAAACCCGGGAACCCCCGAACCTCCTTGGAGGGTTTTGGGGGTTGCAAATTTTTCCCCCTAAAAAGGGGAAATTTTCCCCGAAAACGAAAATAAAAATCGTTGTTTTGCCCCCGCCCTTTTTACACACCCCCCCTCGCCTATCCGTTTTAATGATTTATGAGGGGTTTTGGGGTGGTGGCGGCAATGTCTCGGCTTGCCGATTTTGCGGGAAGATGACCCAAAAAATGATCATTTAGGGGAAGTAAAAGTCGGGAACCCGGGGTTTTCCCTAGGTGAACCTGGGGAAGGATTTAAACGTTCCGGGGTCCTGCTCTGGTTTGAGAGTCCTTTTTGGGAGGAGGCCTCGAGCAGTCGGCGAGGAATGGAGGTTTAAAAGGGCTTCAGAGAAAAAGAAAATAACGGATTGGGGGAATTTTTTGGGGGTTTTGTTTTTTTTTAAAGACCGGGGCCCCGTCGCGCCCCCGACCGAAAGTAGTCGGCAAGAAGAGCGCGCCGGCGGGGGTTTGAGACGATTCGGAGCGAGACGCTTGCGTCCAAACCCTTTGTGTGGGCCATTCTCCGGCCACAACACACGAGGGTCGATTTGGGTTGAGCGCGACCCCGGGGGTTTTAAAAAATGCCCCCGCAAGCGTGGTGCAGTACCCCCCGGGGGTTTGTGACGCGGGCCCCCCCCCTTTGCGGGGCAGCGGTAAACGTTTCCCAGAACACCCCGGTTTTTGCGACCGGGCCGGGGAGCGAGAGGGCCCCCCAAAAAATTTTTAAAAAAATATAACACAAGAAGGGACGATGATATTTCGACCAACGGGAAAAGGGGTCGGTCCGCGGTTTCTTCAAAAGCTTCCGCCCCGGGTTTTTCCCCCCCGGGGGGGACGCCCCAACGAGGGAAAAAAAAACTCTTTTTGTGCCGTACCCTTTTCCCCCGGGGGGGGGCGGGGGGCCCGGGCCGCGGGCTTTTTGGGGCGCGGGGAAAAGGTGAGAAAAACCACCACGATTATTTCTCTCTTCGTCCGGAGAAGAGACCCGAGGTTGGGAAAGAGAAGCGCGTTTTTTCGCGAAGCAAAAATTTCGAAGATTACCCGAACGGTGGACACTTGGGGTCGGGGGGCGTTTAAGAACGCCCGCTAATTTCGGGGGTCAAAATGTGAATGCGGACCCCAGAAAAACGAAAAAATTTGAAGACATTGCGGTCCACGGATCCAAAAAAACCCGGGCCCCCCTGGCAGGGTGTTTTTTGGGACCCCCCCAAAAATGTTTTCGCCCCAAAAGCGCGCAGGCCACGACGGGGCCCCCGAAAATGGCCGCGCGTCGCCTGTGCCTTGCAACGTTCCAAGGGCGACGAGCGCGTTGACGTTCGCCCGAGGGTCTGTGCCGCGCCGCCCCGGCCCCCCCGGGGTTTTTAAAACCCCGGGTCTTTTAAAAAGACACACCCAAAAAAATAATAATAATAAGAGGGGGAAAAAAGCGCAAAAAGGGGTAAACGGGCGAAGCGCCCAGGAATGCGGGGAAATTTAAAAAGGGGGAGCGTGTTTTTGTGTACCCAAAAGGTGTGTGTGTACGCGGGGGAGCCGAGGGGAAAAGGGGGTGGAGTAAGAGCGGGGCCAAAGGGGGGAGAAACAAAGGCCCAAAAAAAAAAAGGGGGCAGGACGGGGATGGCCCCGTTTTCCCTGAGGGGCGCGTGCGTGTTGTCCCCCGAAAGAGGAAACGTTGTCTAAACCCCCTTTCCCCGTACATACAAGACTAAACCGGGAAAGTCTCGCACTCTGTTGCCGCTCTCTCGGGGGCGATACGTCGCGGTTCACCGAGGCGCCCCCCCGCCCCACATAACGGTTTTTGGGAAATTTCGGGGGTCGCATCCGGGGGAGGAAGCTTTGTAACCCCTTTCCCCTTAGGGGAAAAGGGGTTTTTAAAATGCGAGCCCCCCCCTCCCCCATTTTCCACGAAATTTTTTTAAAAAAAAAAAAGGGGGGGCCGGGCGCGCCGCGCGTGTGGGCGAACGATTCCGCCCCCAATTTGTTATAAAAGGAAGGGAGAGCCGGAATCTCAAAACCCCCCCTTTTTATCGTCCCCCTTACCCCAAAAGGAGTGTGTTTTTTCGGTTAGCCCCCCGGCGATTGCCTTCTCGCGGGTTTGGTGGCCGTGCTGCTCTCTGTTGACGCTCTCTCTTCTCCCTTATTAAATTTATTATAGGGAGAGAAAACCAAAGAGCGCGGGGGAGGCAAACGGCTCAAAAAAATCACTAGGCGACCTCAGAGCAGGGGAGATTACCCCTGTTTTTAAAATATTAAAGGGGGAAAAGGAAAAAAAACTAACCAGGTTTTTCCCTTTGTAGGGGGCGAGCAAAAAGGGGGAAAAGCCCGCCCCCAAAACCCGCGGTTCCGCCGCGGGGAAAATGGGGGGGGTTTTGGAGGGGTCCTTTTCCGAGGTGCCGCGTGCGCCCAAAATTCCTTTTAAAAGGGGCCCCCTTTCCTTAGAGGGGGGCCAGCGCCCGGTTTCGCGCTGGGGGGGATCTCCCCCTTTGGGGGGTTTGGGTTAGGGGTTTTTCTCTAAGTGGGGGGAAACCCACAAAAGGGAAAATTTAAGACCCCGAGACCGATAGCGAAAAGTCCGAAGGGGGAAAATTTAAAAGAACTTTGAAGAGGAGTTAAGGTACGTAAACCCCCTTCAGGGGGTAAACCTAAAAAAAAACCCAAAAAAATCGAACGGGGAAAATTCGAAGGGGGGCCCCGGTTTTGCGTCGGTCGGCGAGTCCCGGGGAAACCCCTTTCGGCTTGCGCGCGGGAAAGCCCCCCTGGGTTTCCCCGGGCCCTTTTTTTGTCGTGCACTTCCCCCCCAAAAGGAAAAAACGCGACCCGCTGGGTGCGGTTTTAGGGCCCCCCGGGGGCGGGTCTGTCGCGTCGCCGGTTTTAAAAAACACGCGACAAACCCCGGTCGCCGGCCCCGGGTCGGCGGGGAGCGCAAAAGGGGGCAGGCCGCATATTCGGTGCGCGAGACCGTCGCAAGCGCGCGCCCCGGACTCGGAGGTTCCCGGGCCCTTTGCGCCGTCCCGGTTTGGCCCCGGGTTTTTCAGTACGGTACATCCCTTGGGCAGGCCGCGAACGTTTCCCCCCGGGCTCGCGGGGGGCCATACCCCGGGGGGGGGACGCTACGTTTTTGGGGCTCTTAGGACCCCTCTTGAAACACGGGCCAAGGGGGTTTTAAATGTAGCGATTATTTTGGGGGGTTTGGGCGGGGGACCTAAAAGGTAATGAAAGTGAAGGTTCACACGAAAAAACCCCCTTTTGGCCCGGCCGTTTTACCCCAGGGAGGATGGGCCGCGTCGCGAGGGGGGCCCCCCCACTTTCCCGGGGGTTTCCCCCTTTTATCCCCGAGAAGAGGCGACCCGAGCACCCCCCTTGGGGGCCCCCCAAAATGGGAAAATATGCTGGTCAGGCGAAATCAGGGGGGAAACCCCCCTGGGGGTCCGTGCGATTCTGACGTGAAACGATCCGGGGCGGAAAAATGGGTATAGGGGCCCAAAAAGGGGGAACGAACCCCCCCAGTAGTGGTTCCCTCCAAGTTTCCCTCAGGATGCTGGCACTCGGCCGTTCCCCGGAAACGCCCGGGGGTCTCCCCTGGTAAAGCGAATGATTTGAGGCCCTTGGGGGGGCCCCCCGACCTCAACCTATTTTTAAAAATTTTTAAAAAAGGGGGGACTTGGCTTTTTGAATTATAAGCCCGAGCATTTGGTCAGGGCCAAATGGGGGCCCTTTTGGTAAGCAGAAAAAGGGGCTGTGGGATGAACCAAACGCGAAATTTAAAAGGGGCCCCCAATGACCTAAAGGGGGGAAAACCCCCAAAAAATTTTTTAAAAATTACCTTCCAACGCCCCGGGTCGGCTCGCCGATTTTCCAGGATTCGGGGAGGAAGGGGGAGATTCAGACTCGCTATTTCTTATTAACAATGCTTTGGTTTATCAAAAAGAAACAAGTCAACAAATGATGTTGGCATAAAGTAAATAGAGAAACTATTGATACCGGTTACACGAAATGTGGTTGGCATAAAAGCCCTAAATAGAGAACGTATTGATATTCGTTATAAACGAAAGTTGTTGGCATAAACCCTAATAGAGAAACTTATTGACTAACTCGTTATATAAACAAAATCAGGAGGAGTATAGCCTGTAGCGGTGTCCGAAAAGATTTACAAATTACCGGTTATAAATTAGAGATACGGGTGTGAGTGAGGAGGCGATAGGCTATAGCAGAAAGAAAAACCGGAAACCGGGAAACCCGGGTAATGACGATAAACCCGTCTCACCCGGTGTATAGCAGGAGGAAAGAGACCGGAACCGGGAAGGAAACCCGGCGTAGTCGTAACAACGAGAAAACCCGTTTGCCCGGAGTGTAGCAGGAAAGACACGGACAGCGAAACCGGAAACCCGCGTTAAGACGAGAAACCCGTCACCCCGGCGTGTTAGCAGAAGAAGAGACCGGAAACCTGGGAAACCCGGATGTAACAAGAGAAACCCGTTGCCCGGGCTTTTTTTTTGTTGTTTGTAGCAGGAAGAGAACCGGAAACGGGAACCCGCCGTAACAACGAGCAACCCGTTGCCCGGCGTGTGAGCAGGAAGAGACCGGAAACCGGGAAACCGGCCGTACAACGAGAAAACCCGTTGCCCGATACTAAGGTAGGAGAGCCAGATAAACCGGGACAACCGGCGTAACCAACGAGAAACCCGTTGCCCGGCGTGTAGCAGGAAGAGACCGGAACCGGGAGGAAAACCGGGTAATGACGAGAAACCCGTCCCCCGAGAGTTGTGTAGCAGGAGAGACCGGGGAAAAACCGGGAAAACCCGGGTAACAACGAGAAACCCGTTGCCCGCGTGTGCAGAAGAGACCGGAAACCGGGAAACCCGCGTAACGACGAGAAACCGTGGCCCGGAGTGTTAGCAGGAAGAGACCGGACAACCGGAAACCCGGCGTAACAACGAGAAACCGTTGCCCCAGATACTAAAGGATAGGAGGCCAGAAACGGGAAACCCGGCGTAACAACGAGAAGCCCGTGTGCCTGGCGAGGAGGTCCGGAACAGACTGGTGCGGGCTCATCCGTCGAGCCGGCGTATTACCCCTGCCGGCGGTTCCCCACTCGACATCGAGGATGTGGTGGGGGTAATGCGGCGTGTAGTGGCGCCTTGGGGGTGGTAGTGGGGCGCCGTGGGTAGGGTGACCCGGGTATCAGTTATGCCTTTTGTGTTTAGGGGCTGCCTTAGGCGCCATTAGCTTCAAGTGGGGGCGGGTGATCGGCCCGCGAGGCGTTAAGTAACGGACCACGCCGTTACACTACACTCTCTAGGACGGCGGGATCGCAAGTGGTCGGCCGAATCGGTTCGAACCGTTATCCGGTTCCCACAGTCCTTAGGGGAGGTGGCCTAGGAAACTTTCCGAGTGGGGGGCGGTATGGCGCTGGAGAAATCACGGCGGTGGCCCGGTCATACGCCCATATGAGTTTCTCGTCTCTGCCTCGGATGCGCTGCCTTGAGGTCCTGGCACATGGATTGTGGCGGGCCATCGTCTCGGGCGTCCTGAGGTCAACGATTACGGGGATACGATCCTCGGACAGTCATCGGTCCGCTGTACTTTCGGGGCCAGCTTGGCGTGGAACGCGTTGGCCTTGTGGACAGGGGCGGTTCGCTCCAGACGCGTTCGCCCAGCTGCGGTCGCCAGTATCGTTTCGCTAGGTTGACACGACTTCTCTTGCCGCTGGAAGCCCGGGCAAGGTGGATTCGCGACCACCTGTAGGCGTCCTCCAACTGGGTCTGGCGGGTGCTTGTCCTGGTGCTGGTGCGGTTCCTGGCGATGCCTCGGATGTGGGCGGTAGCGAGCTCTCGGCCGTGAAGGATGAGGCCGGAGGTATCCGGTGGCTCATGTCGGGCGCGTGTTGATGGCGAAATGGAAGGCGGGGAGGTTGGATTCGCTGTCCCAGTCTTTGTGCCTGGTCCGGCCTAACGTACCTGGCTGCTGATACCGGTTTTAACCGTACGGTTCGCTGCTATACCGGATTGCATTGCGGGAGTGTACACGGGGGATTGTCCGATGTTGTATCAGTTAGGAAGCTAGCAAGGCATTAATGCGTTGCGCGACGAACTGAGTTCCGTTATCGGACACCAGGGCGACGGACACCGTGCGGTATATCAGGCGGTCGGTGGTGCTCGGGCTACGGCTACGGCGGTGGCTTTTCTAAGCGGGACATTTCGATCCACTTAATGAACTGGTATTGTATGTTTATTAGCCAGGTGGCCGCTAGTGGCTCGAGCAGGGGACCGATCAGGTCTCCGGCGGCTTGTTCCCATGGTGCGCGGACGGGGGTGGCCATCATCCGTCCAGCCGGTCGTCGTTGACTGGCCTTATGCCGCGCCAATTAGCGCACCCTCGGACGGTTAAGGCAATCTCCCCCGGAAACATGCCGGGCCAGTAATATAGCTGGGCCACCCGAGCCAATGGTTTTGGAAATGCCCAGGTGCCCAGCGGCCGGGTCGTCGTGCATTCGCTGAAGCGGGCGGGTAGGTGTCTGTAGGCACGCACGCTTCATTGCCTCTTCGGCTGGTGTTTTCCCGGAAGTCAGATCGTGGGTAAGCCCTGTACATCGTTGATCCTGGATTTTATAGTCCGGGTGATCGGTTCGGATGTCTCGTTAATTCGGTAGTTTACGGTGGTACCACCGGCCATTTCGGCCGGGTCACCAGCCACAAGCTTCCGGGAGGAGGGAGAGGGCATCTGCCCCACCGGTTAAGTGTTCCGCGCCGGTACTGGAATGGATTATGTCAAAATCATGTTGTATAATTCGAAACATAAGCGGGCTAGTCGTCCGGGCCTCGATGTGTTGTAACACTTTAAAGCTTGGTGGGTCGGTCACGACAGGTTGAATCGGTATAGCCTCGAGGTAGGGTAACCCCGCATCCGGCGTTATACCCCACACGGACAGCCAAGCACTCTAGGTTCGGTAGTAGCGCTATAATTCTTCTCGGCTGCGTTGAGGGTCCGGCTGGCCGTACGCGATAAATCCGCTCTTTCCTTCGCGAGGTGTTGGTTAATACGGCCCTAACCCGTGGGTCGAGGGAGTCGGTTTGTAGTAGGAAATGGTCGCGCCAAAATTATGGACAGGCTGAGGACAGGTGCGGTGGTAAGCCGGTTTTAGTTACCGGAACGCTGGTTGCTTCTTCTTTTGCCAGGTCCAGCGCGCTTCTCTTTTTAGTGGGCGAGTGAGAGGGGCGGCGATAGTGGAGAAGTCAGCGATGGAATCGGCCTAGTACCATGACGTACCCCAGAAATTGCCGAACCATGCGGAGGAGATCGTGGGGGCAGGGCCAATTGGTAATGGCTCGCAATTCCTATGGGGTCCGTCCGGGATTCCGTGCCGATCGATAACCCCCCCCCCGTTTAGTCCGAGGTACCGGAGACTGGCGGCAGAGGCAGAAGTGACCACTTTCTGGGTTGAGACGGTAGTCGGGCGTCAGGAGGCGGCGACAAAAAAAAAAGACTTCGGCCAAGTGGCCTAGTGCTCCTCGAAAGGACGGGATGCGACCACCTATGTCGTTCCAAGAGCAGAGGACGTGTCGGCTCTAATTTCGGGTCTAGCACGGTGTCGAGCAGCCGTTGGAAGGGGCGTTGAATGAATGCCCCACAGTCGAATGGCCATGTTTTTTGACGCGAACTGACATCAGCCCCTCTCCCTGGCACCGTGGAAGGCGGTTGCGGGGCGGCTCTCCGGAGTTTAGTGGCATTGCCAATACCCGCTGCGTAGGTCCAACAGTGGACAAAGTAGTTGTGCGCCTCGTAGCTTATCCAACGGTGGCGGCAAGGTGAGGCAGCGGGTAGCAGCTTTCGGAGGGCGCGTTTAATCGGCGGAAGTCTATACAAATCGGTAGGTACCGTCTTTCTTCTTTGCCAGCACTATCGGAGAGCTCCCAGGCGCTGGTGGAGGGCTCGATTGACTCCTTCCGGCTTCCATCTTTTGGACCTCTTGGTCGTCACGGCTTGCACATGGCCGGATTACGGGGCCGATATCGTGGTTTAATGGGCGCCCCGTGGTAGCCGAATGTGGTGCGTGGCTGGTCGGTTGGCAGCGGACCGATTCGAACTTTGGAAAAAAGGTTTTTCCGTTTTTATTTAGGAAAGGCCTGTAGCCCTTAGCGCCTCGCTGGGTAGTTTCTGGGCTGATATGGCTGTTCCGATCCATCTTTGGTTTGTTGTCTCGGTGACAGGTCTGGGCGGCCGGGCGCGCAGCTCCGAATCCAATTTCGCCCAGAGGTCATGCCTATTATTACGGCGTTTGTCTAGTTGTGGTAGTACGGAAGAAGCGGTGGCGTTACGATTTTCCGCGAACCGACCGTTGCTCGATGGTCTCGGCAATGGGGACTGCGTCCAGTCGCCAGGAGTATCTGGGCTGCCTTGAGATCGTGGCTAGACGGTGTGCGGTTGATTCGGCGGGCCGTTTCAGCGTTTACAAATGAGATTTCTGAGCCGGAATCGAGGAGGGCCAACAATGTGGCCGGCGATCGGATCCGGAGGTGCGGTCTTCGGGTTGTTATTTTAGGTCGAGTCGGGCTTGACGACGGCGCGACGGCTCTCGGCCCGCCACCCGTTTCCCGTCGGGGGGTGGCAGGTAACGGGTGAGGACCCGTCTTGCCCCAACATCTCGAGCAGAATTTATTAGGAGGGCGCTGGCAGTGCAGGCGTGTATGTCCTCGTTGCTTGCAACTCCAGCCAAATTCCTCCCGACTGCTAGACAGCGGAAGCTACGACCGGGGCGTGGCTTTGCGGCACGTCCTTCGTCGTCCGTCTTCGGCGAGTCGGCCTCTTCGTATTCGGGGGCTAGGATGACTCAGATCCCCCGACGCTGAGCACGCCGCCCGACGGATGTAACAATTGGTACTACGGATCAATGTTGTTAGTTAGAAGACTGTTCCTAGTTGGTTAAGGTTGGAATATTCCCCCGGGCGCGCCGGCACTCATGGTCAGACCTCGGTGGCGCGTACTTTGGAGGATCTTTTAGGCGTGTTGACGTCCAGATCGTCCTTTATCTGTATCTCATACCCCTCTTGGCAGGGTAGCTGGCGGACAGCTATGGCGAAAAGTCCGGAAAGTCGGCCCAGCTGGTGGCTATGGTATGCGGATGATTGCGATACCACAGCAGGGCTGTATCCGTAAGAGTTCGGGTAGCCCTAACAGTCATTGGGCGTCGGTGTAGCTGTAGCCCAGGCACAGCTCTTCCGTACGCTCGAGGAATGCCAGGGGGGTCCTTGCCCTCGAAGTGTCACACCCCCATTTCTGGATCTGATCCATTATCCTGGCCGGTTCAACAGGTGTCTGGGGTGGTAGCTTCTTCGTCTTTGGTTGGGCTTCCGGTGGCCATTTCGACGTTGATAGTGGGCACAGGTAGGTGAGTTTCGAAATAGCGCTGGGTTTTGCCCGACAAATCGGCGGAGGCGTCGGCGGGACCTCGTCTAAGTTCCTTGGCTATCGATTCCGTGTCTTTGGCCACGGCAAGACTAGCTTTTCGGATTTTGATAATTGATTACCCAAGCAGGACATCTGAATAGGCTAAGCGAGTCGGAGTCTCATGGAGGTCTGTTCGGGCGCATGTAAAGGTTTCACCTTTCCCGACGCCGCGGTCGGCTCGCCGGTTCAAGGAGTTCTGGAGGGAAGGGGGAGATTCAGACTCGCTTATTCCTATTAACAATGCTTTGGTTATTCAAAAAGAAACAAGTAAACAAAATGATTGTTGGCATAAAGCCTAATAGAGAAACTTATTGACTACTCGGTATAAACGAATGTTTGTTGGCATAAGCCCTAAATAGAGTGAAACTTATTTGACTACTCGGTATAAACAAAATAAGGAGGCGTATAGCCTGTAGCGGTGTCCGGAAAAGATTTACAAATTACCCGGTATAACTTAGAGATACGGTGTACGGAGGCGTATAGCCTATAGCAGAAAGAAACCGGAAACGGGAAACCCGGCGTAATGACGAGAAACCCGTCACCCGGTGTATAGCAGGAAGAGACCGGAAACCGGGAAACCCGGCCGTAACAACGAGAAACCCGTTGCCCGGCGTGTAGCAGGAAGAGACCGGAAACCGGGAAACCCGGCGTAATGACGAGAAACCCGTCACCCGGCGTGTAGCAGGAAGAGACCGGAAACCGGGAAACCCGGCGTAACAACGAGAAACCCGTTGCCCGGCGTGTAGAGGAAGAGACCGGAAACCGGGAAACCCGGCGTAACAACGAGAAACCGTTGCCCGGCGTGTAGCAGGAAGAGACCGGAAACCGGAAACCCGGCGTAACAACGAGAAACCCGTTGCCCGATACTAAAGGTAGGAGGCCAGAAACCGGGAAACCCGGCGTAACAACGAGAAGCCCGTTGCCTGGCTAGGAGGTCCGGAACAGGACTGGTGCCGGCTCATCCGTCGAGCCGGCTTATATACCCTGCCGGCGGTTCCCCCACTCTACATCGAGGCTGTGGTGGGGGTAATGCCGGCGTCGTAGTGGGGCGCCTCTGGGGGTTGTAGTGGGGCGCCCCTGGGGTAGGGTGACCCGTGTATCAGTTATGTTTTTGTGTTTAGGGGCGCCTTAGGCGCCATAGCCTCAAGTGACGGGCGGGTGATCGGCCCGCGAGGCGTTAGTAACGGACACGCCGTTACAAGGCGTTGGTTGCTTAAGACAGCAGGACGGTGCCATGGAAGTCGGAATCCGCTAAGGAGTGTTGTAACAACTCACCTGCCGAAGCAACTAGCCCTGAAAATGGATGGCGCTGAAGCGTCGAGCCTATACTCTGCCGTCAGCGGGCAAGTGGGGCGGCAACCGGGAGCGGGCGTTAGTCTTTCTCTCGCGTCGTCACGAAGCCCCCTGACGAGTAGGAGGGTCGCGACGGGTGAAGCGCAGAAGGGTCTGGGCGCGAGCCCTGCCTGGAGCCGCCGTCGGTGCAGATCTTGGTGGTAGTAGCAAATACTCCAGCGAGGCCCTGGAGGACTGACGTGGAGAAGGGTTTCGTGTGAACAGCCTTTTGCACACGAGTCAGTCGATCCTAAGCCCTAGGAGAACTCCTATTGTCAATGACGGCGTACCAATATTACTCGAGTGTCGAGAACTAATAATAAATATTAATACGAAGACACACGCCCGTCGGGCGAAAGGGAATCCGGTTCCTATTCGGAACCCGGCACAGCGGAACCGCATAACAATTCGGGCCCCTCGTAAGAGTGTTCGTCGGGGGGGTAAACCCAACATGACCTGAGACGCCGTTTCGGGAGATCCGGCGGAAGAGTTTTCTTTTCTGTAACTAAGCGTTTCGAGTTCCCTGGAGAAACCTTCTAGCAGGGAGATAGGGTTTTGGAACGCGAAGAGCACCGCAGTTGCGGCGGTTGTAGGATCTTCCCTCGGACCTTGAAAATCCAGGAGAGGGCCACGTGGAGGTGTTCGCGCCGGTTCGTACCCATATCCGCAGCAGGTCTCCAGGTAAAGATCCTCTAGTCGATAGACTAATGTAGGTAAGGGAAGTCGGCAAATTGGATCCGTAACTCGGAAATAAGGATTGGCTCTGAGGAGCGGGCGTGTCGGGCTTGGTCGGGAAGCGGGTCTGGCTGACGTGCGGGGCCTGGGCGAGGTGAACGGTCGGCGTTCTCGCGCCCGGTCCCGGGATCCGAGCTCGGTCCGTGCCTTGGCCTCCCGCGGATCTTCCTTGCTGCGAGGCTTCCGTGGCGGCGCGAGCCGTCGTGGTCGTCCTCTTCGGCCCGCCATTCAACGCTCAGCTCAGAACTGGCACGGACTAGGGGAATCCGACTGTCTAATTAAAACAAAGCATTGCGATGGCCCTCGCGGGTGTTGACGCAATGTGATTTCTGCCCAGTGGCTCTGAATGTCAACGTGAAGAAATTTCAAGCAAGCGCGGGTAAACGGGCCCCTACGTCTGAAGGATCTGCTTGTCCTGGCGTACGTAATACGCAGTGTATGTGCGCTGTAAGGGGAAATCCCAGGTGTGGATCCCGATTCTAGCGGAAGGG
>NW_028189679.1:0-14903 GCF_048542155.1 Nylanderia fulva | reverse complement strand
TTTAATTTTTTAAAAAAATTTTTGGAAAATATTTTCGTAATGTATAGTTAATAATAATAATAAATTGAATGTAAAACAAAAAAATGAACCATTTTTTTTAAATTACGAAAATTGATTATTATTTTCTCTTATCACTTTCCAATGTCAGGGATTTTATTTAAAAACATTAATCTACTTTTACCCAGGGGTTTTAAATTTTTTTAAACCAAAAGCACCCTTCCCTCTTGTTTATTTTTTTCGAAATTTTTGGGTTTCACACATATAACATTACTTTGGGGATATTTTTTATGCAGGGTATTAAAATAATAAAAATTTATCCCATATGTATTATATCTCTTAAATTTTTTAACCCAAACCCTGTATGATCTAATTTACATTTTAAATTTTGGGGGAGATTTTTTTCTGAAAATTTTTAAAAGGGGGTTTTTTCAGAGTTATGCTATACGTATATGGGCTGCTATTTTACTGTTTTTATTATAATTGGATACACCCCCCAAGTTTTCTTCTACTGCCAAATGTTTTTAAATTTTAATTATGTAGGTAGGAATAAATAATTGCAAAAAAATAGACACTTGATTTAAATCAGTTTTAATGTCGGCCCCCCTCAATTTTCCTCCCCAAAATTCCCCGGGACGGAAATGAATTATTGTCACCTTTTACCTTAAAAATTTTTAAAATTTTCCCCCTTTTTTTCTTTTTGTAACATAAAAAGCCACCCAGATCATAATATTGCAAAATTATAAAGTTAAAAAAATTGGTTTAAGCGAGATTTCGAAAAAAACTAGAATATAACAAATTATGATAGAGATATTAAGATATGGGTTGCCCCTCACATCATCATACAAATTAATGTTTTTAAAAATTGGGAATCAAGTTATTTTAAATACAGATAAAAAAATAGAACAAAAAACATATAATTTAAATTTCATTGTATTTTAACAAAAGGCACACCTGATTCCCTTTTCAGAGAGTGTCCATATAAAGATTGGGGTGGGCGTCAATCTGTTCCCAAGTGTTAGATTGCACTTGCGGGAGATAAATTTAGAACCCCCAAAACAAAGTCCAGAAAAAACGTTACTTTTTTTTTTTAATCTTAGATCCCAAAATTTACCGCTTTTAAAAAAGTTCCGGGGAAAAATAAGTCCTTATGAAAAAAGATGTCCCAAACCCTAAAATTGCTAACACGATAGGTGCACGGTAAAAACGAGCTTCTCTTGTTCCCCTCCCCTCTTTTCTTTCGAACATGTATGTCGTGTACCTCTAAGGGCCCCTGAGCAAAAAGTCCCTTCCGAGACTAGAAACGGGGAACCCCCCGAGTTTTTTTTTACTTTTGCAAGGCGTTGGAACGGCAGTTTTATCCCAAATTTTTCTCCAGGCTGGGAAAAAAAAAAAAAAACAATAAGGGAAATTTAAAACATACATAATACATTTTAAATTTAATTTAATTCACCGATTAAAATTATAAAATTTAAGAATAGAAATTCAAAAATCAAAAATTTACTTAAAAATTTCTAAAATAATTTGAGTGACGATGTATCTGGAACAAACAAAGACTAATTCTTTCACAAGCGGCTGGGCTTATTTTCGTAATGCAAATTGATACGATAACTTTACTTGAGTCATGAAAAGGGAAATTTTCCTCAATTCCCCTATGTCAGGAAATGACTTTATTCTTTTTGGCTAATTCTTCGTAGGTATTTTTTCTGTATGAGTTCGCAAAAATTCCCGGGAATTCGTTTAAAACCCTTCCTTTAAATTTTGGTAAAAAACTCTTTCGACGGAGGAGATATTCCCCCCGGGGGTTTTCCCCATAATTTCCAAAGACTTATTTTCCCCCCTTTTTTTCTTTTCCGGGGTTTCCGACCAGGGGCGGGGTCCCTCTTCCAGGGGGCTTTTTAATGCTTTCTTTGACCTTTGGGGGGTTTTTGGGGTTTGGGGAACTTTCTGGACCCCATTGGGGGCCCCCTTTTTGGGGACCCAACCAAGAACCCGGGGGGCCCTTCTCAGGGAGACCCCCAAAACTTTCCCCCCCCAAAAAGGGCAGACGATTTGGTTATTTTACCCCGCTTGAGCATTTAATTTGGTTTTCCCGTGGGATCTTTTTTTTTCTTTTAGACTTTTTATTTCCATAAATAAAATTAAAATTAAATTTTATAAAATACAAGAATTTACAAAAAATTTTAAAAAAAAAAAAAAAAAAAAAAAAAATAATACCAAAAATATTAAATAAGGTTTCCCAAAACATGTTTTTTATCCCAATATAAAGGAAAAAGGGTTTCTTTTTCTGCCTTAAAAAAATATCATTCATATCAAAATCTTCCCCGAATCTGAGTTTCCAAAGGTGGATCTTGATCCGGAATCTAAATAAAAATTTCTGGTATGGAACCAAAAAGACATTATAAAAATTTTTTATATAAAAAGAATATTAATAAAAAAATTATAGATTTAATTATTTGAATTTTTTTAAATTTTTATACAGATAGAATCTTTTTTCAAATTAAAAAAAATATAAAAAAGAATTTACTATAAAATTTTTTTTTCTTTTAGCTTTTGGTGCCAAATGGATTTAAAAATTACCTTCAAAAGCCTCCAATAATTCCTGGCAAGACCCGGATTTTCTTTTACCTTTCGAGTATACTAAGCAAACTTTATCTTTCTTTAACTCCAGATCACCGCTACAAACAAAACGCTATTTTGTCTTTCAATATAAATCTGAAATAAAAGTCTATGTCAGAATTGGGATTTTCATTAAAAAAAAATATAACACTTTAAAATATATTTGTGAAAATTATTCCAAAAAAAAAATAATTTTATTATTATAAGTAAA
This sequence comes from Nylanderia fulva, assembly GCF_048542155.1. Classification (NCBI taxonomy): domain Eukaryota; kingdom Metazoa; phylum Arthropoda; class Insecta; order Hymenoptera; family Formicidae; genus Nylanderia; species Nylanderia fulva. The sequence goes on along the minus strand of NW_028189679.1, from coordinate 12,076 downwards.
AAATATCTTGTACCTTTTCCCCAGTTTCGGATTTTTTTTTTTCTGCTTTTTCAAAAAGTCGTTGCGCCAATTTTAATATATTTTGAACATAAAAAAGCCCGGATTTTTGGAAAACAAAGCTTTCGATCGCAAATAGATTGTAATGTCGCCAAAAGGGTCTTTCCCAATTTACATTTAAATTTAAGAATTAAAATTTTATTAAATATCGATTAGAAAGGTTATTTTTAAAAAAAATTTTGTTACCCCGGAAAATTTCCACAAATCCATGCTGTGCATATAAAAACCCGGGCATTGGGCCCCTTTGGTTGGCCGGTTTTAAAAAATATAAATTCTAAGCAGTAAGGCCATTGGTTAACCGCGTATTTTTGATGTTGACAGAATTGCTACATAAGTAATTGAGTCGCTACAAGTGGGTCCCTGCTTGGTGCCTTCCCTTCGTGAAGTTTACCAAAACAGATTTACCTGGGAAATACTATAATTAGTTTTTTACATTTTATAGAAAAGTTTTTTATATTTAAAAATCTGATATTTACCTTCAAAATAGGAAAAAACTGATAATTGTCTGTGAGAAATCTGAATAATTTTTGGGGAGTATTCATCACGAAAGTGGCCTTCCCTTTTCCAATGCACCATCAATTTCTTAACTATTTCCATTAATTTTTTTTGGAACCATTCCCCTACAACAAAACCAAGGCCCGCATCTTTACTTTTGTCTTTATCATCGAACATTGCATAAAAAGATCTTTATGAGCTTTCCCACTCTTAGGAGAGTCTTTAATATTTTCGAAGCCCAACAACCCAATACTTTTAAGTTTTTGGGCAGAACCTCTATCCTATTCTTCAATTTCTGAACACCAAAGTATCGAATCGGAATGTTTGGCATACCGGATATAAGAAAACAATACAGCTTTACTGTTTGATACATTTATACGTGGACATTGCGATTACTAAAAAAAGGATTGTTTATTTTTTAAAATTATATCGAAAATTTAATTTTAAAAAATCAAAATACAAAAAATAAAATCTAGAAAATCTTGCAAAATACAATATAAATATGATTTAATGCTACAAAATGTTCATTTATCGATATTTACTTTCAATAGTTAAACCGCATATAACATATAATATTATACACACATACTGATATATGTATATATACATATAAATTTCACTATATACAAAAAAAATTTATGTATTTAAAAAACCTTAAAATCAGATAAATTAAGGTTGGTAATCGCCCCCAGTTTTGGTTCAATCAGAGTTATGGGTTGAAAACGAGTATAAAAATAAAATCAACATTGCTTACAAAAGAGATAATTTTGTGTTAAAAAATTTTATACCTTAGATTTAAAAAATTATTTAAAAAAATAGAACTACAAGGCGACGTGTATTTTTCGTATTTTGTCAAGGATTATGAAAATATATTTTGTCAATCTTCTAAAAAATGTCTCATAACAATAAACTTCCCAAATTTAATAATCTTGATACATCCTTATTTGTAGAAGTTTTCATTAGCTTAAAAAAGACAGGCGCTAACTCAAGTAATTTTTTGGGATTTTTTCTGGCCAAATTTCGAAAACTACATTTACTCCCGCGTTTTTGAACACCGCGTCGGGATCTTCGAGTTTTTCCTTCAGCCTGGGGAAAGCGGGCCTTAGGGCCTGGGGAAAACCAGGAATACTTTATACATCATAAAAACTGCCTTTTTTTCCCCGCAAGTAGGGTTTTGTAATCAAAAATGTCATTATGTCGTGAACCAGTCACGCGCTGGGCCGGACTGAAAAAGCAAGCAACCCTCAGTGCAAGCCAGCCATATTGATTTTGGCTTTTTAAAATCTTTACAATCATATTCGTTGTTAACATTAAAGCTGAAACAGAAAACTTTGGGAAATTAAAACGACGTTTTCCCAAACCCTTATAATTTGTTAAGCATATTGTTCTTTATATGTATTATTATTATATTAATATAAAATGTAAATTTAAAAATATAATTAAATTTCCCCCAAATTAAAATTAATACTATATATGTTTTTTTTTTTTTTTTTTTTTTTTTATTTTTTTTTTTTATTTTGGTTAAAGGCGTAAAAAAAGCCTGGCCCCTTTATGGTTTTCGTTTTGTTAAATAAATGTTAAAAAATCTTATCCGCATGAAAAATCTGACTTGCACAAGATAGCCAATTCGCTTTAATGAATTTTGCCGATGACATCACTTTTCTATTATATTAAAAACCCCCAACTAATATCATATCCCAACATTTTTTTGGGCTGCAAATAAAAAATAATTACTTTATTTGATTCTTGAAACAAACTGAAATTTAAATTAAAACATTGACATAAAAGAGACTTTTCATATTTACTTACCCAGCGTTTGCTTTGACCGCCACATTACTTGCTCAATTCTTTTCTTAACTCTTCGTGCTTTTCGATATATTTCGCCTGATATATGGAAAAAATATAAATTTTTTACGTTTTGATAAACAAAATGCAAGTGAAAATGGCAAAAAAAGATCTTTTTACACAGATTAATAGACAGATCGCCAAAGGTCTGGATGAAGGAGAGACCAGCATTTCTCACTGATTTCAGCGCCATATCGTAGTAGTGGTCAATGCAGTAACTATTAATACGTTCCCAAGATAAGAGCGTCTCATGCTCATGAACTCGTCCGGCGGCATGTACGAGATTTATCTTTTCGTAGCGTTCGCGTATTTCGGAAAGGACAGAATTTTATGATGTTATAAATAAATAAATAAATAAATAAAATATTAACCTGACCTATTATAATTATTTTTTAATAAATGTTTCATTATTATTATCATCTAAGTCTAAGTCGTTTAATTAATTTTTAGTTTTTTAATAATTAATTTAATTTATTCTAATCATTTTAATATGTGAAAAATACTAATACGTATACGTTTTATAATGAATTAATATATTTCGAGAGTCGAATTATATATTTTTAATAATATAAAAGTGTTCAAAAATATATTTGACTTTTAATTTTAATTATTTTAGCAAAGAGTTCCGAATCTCTTACACACATAATAGGGATTTTGTTCATCCATATAATTCGCAATTAAGTATATATGTTAATTATTAATTTTAATAAAATACAAAATTAAAATTAAAGGTCAAATATAATTTTTGAACATAAATATATTTAATTCGTTATAAAACGTATACCCGTGATAGTATTTTTCTCGTACAAAAATAACTAGAACAAATTAAATTACTCATAAAAAAATAAAAAAATAATTAAATAATTTATATTATATATGATAATAATAAAACATTTTATAAAAAAAACAGATTCAATAAATATAAGTATATATAACATGTACTTATATTTATTGAATCTGTTTTTTAATAAAATGTTTTATAAGCTTAGAAAACTTGACTTTGACGTAACTATTTACAAGCAATTTTATTTAATTATTTCACGACGGTTTGACGTAATAAAATGTTTTATTATTATTATATAAATATAAGTTTAAATTCTTTAATTAATTTTTAATCTTTTATGATTAATTTAATTTACTCTAATTATTTTTGTACGAGAAAAATACTATCATGGATACGTTTTATAATTAATTTAATATATTTGTGTTTAAAAATTATATTTGACCTTTAATTTTATTTTTATTTATTAAAATTAATAATTAACATATATACTTAATTGCGAATTATATGGATGAAAAAAATCCCCATTATGTGTAAGAGATTTCGAAACTCTTTGCTATAAAAAATTAAAATTAAAAGTAAATATAATTTTTGAACACTTTTATATTATTAAGAATATATAATTCGGTTCCCGAAATATATTAATTCATTATAAAACGTATACGTGATATTATTTTTCTCATATAAAAATGACTAGAATAAATTAAATTAATTATTAAAAAACTAAAAAGTAATTAAACGACTTAGACTTAGATGATAATAATAATGAAACATTTTATTAAAAAAAGATTCAATAACTAGTAGGTCAGGTTATAATTTTTTATTTATTTATTTATAACATTATGAGCTATTAAGCTCATCATCTCGTTCGCTCTCTGTCTTGCTTTCATTCGGCAAGTCACAAACGATATATGATACTCGTATGTTCCTACTTCAACTCTCGAGAATCTGAAACAAACGAAACTCGTGTCCAATATACAGGGTGTCCGGTAACTAACAGACCAATGATTACAAATGGATTCTTTGGTCAATTTGGGAACGATTTTTCCTCAGCAAAAATGTCGAAAAGGTCATCATTTTTTACAACTTTCCAATCTTTGTCATTATGTATCTTTATAACTAAGCCTTAAATTAAAATTTTATTATAGTAAACTCTACCTGAAATTAACTGAAGAATGTAATTATGTTAGACTTTTAACTCCAAAACGTTTAGTTTTCAAAAACCTATTTTTTTTCAATCGCTTATAACTCGAAAATTATTGACTTCTCAACATTTTTGCTAAGGAAAAATCGTCTCCAAATTAGCCAGAGAATCCGCCCTTAATCATTGGTCCGTTAGTTACCGGACACCTTGTATATATTATATAAAAGTGTATAGCACGTCAGAAGCTTGTGAGCTTACAGCGATAAGTAAAAACAATTGCGTATTTATTTCATTGCGTTTATTCTGTTTAAACGCGCGCTTTAATTTTTCCAACGTTTTTGCCTGTTTATATTTTAAAGGTCCTCTCTTCTAAAAATCTTGTTTTAAAGATCCTCTCCGCGAGCAAAATTCGAAAACATAAATTATTTAAATTTAATAAGGAAACAATTAGATATTTAAAGACAAGGCTCGTGTGATATTATAAAATTAAGATTTAGAAAGACAGGGCCAACTATAACGAGCATATTAAATTAGTGAGAGATGTAATGTCAACACATAATTGATTATTTCTTAGTAGATACAATGAAATAAAAATAATAAAACGTTCGGGCTGTTCAAACCTCAGCCTTCTTCAGTAAATATAAAAACAATAAAAATTCTCTTAAGAAAAATTATGACATATTACGCATTAGAGTCTATTTTTTATGAACATTTTGGTTTAAAAGTCGATGAATTTAAATTGGGTTACGCTTATAACATTTATTAAATTAGATATTTTTTTCTAATCGGCTAACCATTTTTTAGTTTAAGATGTAAATTTTTGATTATGTCAAAAAACATGTAAACGATTCCCTGTTGTTAGTAGAACAGGTTGACGGCCCATTCCACTTCATAAATTCTTTTGAACATATTGTTAAAATTATCGTCAGAAACCGCTTGATATGAGAATTGAAAACAATTAGATGTTATCCAGCATCAAAAGTTAGTCCCCATCATCAGGATATTTCCAGTAAGTTCGTCATTGCATATATTTACCGTGATTGTCTAAGTATATTTTTATTTTTTGGTATATTAATTATATTAATAAGTTATTTTTTTTTATGTGAAAGATTTAATGTGTTAGAATTGCTTACTTAAATTGATGATATCAGAATTCCGCCAAGTTGATGTGTTCACTATACAAAGTCACATAAATTATTTAATTTGTTTACTTTATTATTGTAAATCTCGGTAATTTCAAAATTTTTCTATTTGAAAATTATTAATTTTCTTATTGCCAATTAATTTTATCACAGACTTTTACTCTTACTCCCATTGCACTTTCGTTTGCGGTTTTCAGTATACGATTTTTTATCGTAGTTACTGAAAATTATTATTGTGAATTATACTTGTGCAGTGATTTGAAGAATTTACAATTTCGTTGAAATTGTTGATTTTTCAAAAAATTACGAGATTCGCGGAAATTGCGTGCTTTCTTGGCATTTTCCGTTCGCGGCAGGCGGTTTATTTTTGATTGTTGCAAGTGTTTTTGTTTTTTTTTTTTATTAAAATAGATAATAATAATGTGAAATAAATCACGATATTTGACAGATGTGCATATATATAGAAATTGTAATAATAATAATATTATATCATAAAATTGTAAATTGTTTCAATTTTTTATAGACTGCGATAAAAGATTTTACATTTGGATAAGAAACTGCGGTAAGTAAAAATATAAAATTCTTGAAAACGTAAAAATATTTGATAACGTAAAAAGGTGAACTTTGAAAAATAAGGAACTTAAAAATTGCACTAATAAATGGGCTATATATATGTGAGCCGTGCGCGGATGTAAGGTGTGTTATATCGAAATTTAATTAATAGAATTGAGAATTAATCCCAATTTTAAGTCTTACAAATGTCCAAGCTAATTTTTTGTTACCTCGTGTACATTTTTGAAAGTTATATCGAAAAATTAAATTTCAATATGCGTCTTACATCTCACATTTCGCATACGCTCACATATAGCCTATTTATCTCTTATACTTTATTTCAACCCTTATAGAAATTTATTACTAGTAACGCCAATTTATCACTTATTTCGAGTAATTAATCACTTTTATTTCGAATACTTAAATTACTGTATATTATAGTATTTTAAATACTCAAATAAGTGATTAATTGGCGTAGTGATAAATTTCTACAAGAGAATAAGGAGCCTTTAAATTCTTAATGTAAAAAATTTCAAGTAATTTTCTTTAATAAAATTTAATTAAAAAATTTAATTAAAAATTTTTGAACACTGTGTTATATCACATTTAAAATCGTGATTATTTCAATAAAAAAAACATTTTATGTGTAAAAAATATATTTTTTATATTTAATAAATTTTATATATATATTGCATATATGTAAAATATTTTCTCTCTCTCCTCTCTCTCTCTCTCTCTCTCACACACACACACACACACACACAACGGGGGCCAAATCTCTCAAATTGGTCTCATGATCAATTAGCCTGGATTCGCACCAGGGGCAAAGTCTGTTGGTAATGTCAAACGAATTTAGCCTGGACTTGCACCAGGGGCAAAGTCTTTTGGTCGAGTCTACGAAATTTAGCACGGACTCGAACCAGGGGCAAAGTCTTTGGTTCAAGTCTACGAAATTTAGCACGGACTCGAACCAGGGGCAAAGTGTGTCGGTAAGGGGCAAAGTCTATCGCACGAAGATGGCGGTCTCTTCTTTAGGCAGGCCTTTGGCGATCTGTCTATTAATCTGTGAGAGAAGGTTCCGCGCGAATATTTTATGCCCACTTTTTGTTGAAAGGTGTACCCAGCAAATGGTCCTTGCCGTATCACATCCCAAAACTCAAAAAGGCGTTAAGCCGAATGTGTGCAAGACCTCAAAGCGGCTTCACCACCGACGAGGTCTGGCAAAATCACATTCCCCCATTCATTACAGGGACAAGGCCGTTTCGTTTGCCACGTTGTTCAGCCGCGTTTGCCGTGACCCGGGCCCTTTCCGTAGACACCTGCCTCGACAAAACCGGCGAGGCGAATTATTTTTCCCGAGCGGAAAGGCCTTTCAAGGTCTCAGTACCTTGAAAGAGCACACGTCCCCCCCATTTTGGCGAAAACCCCGGGACTATGTAAGACCTGCGGGGGCCGCTTTTAACAGTCACAGGGGCACCCTTTTTTCGCGAAACCAAAAGCGCTCCCGGCCCAATCCGGCGAGTGTTTGGTCGACGATAAACCAACTTTCTTTTCATAAATATACCGCACTCGGCCCCTTAAATATTCAGTAAACCCCATGAATAATGTGAATAATGGTGCGGGAGTGCAAACCGGTTCGCTGGATGGGCCCCAAATTTTCTAAGATCAGAGATGGGGTTTTCCCGAGATTTTTGGGCTTTCGGAGGGGAAAACTGTGTTTACTGTATGCAAATCCTAAATCCGGTTGACCCCGAAAGTGTTGTTTTTCCCACACATTAAATAAAACCAGAATTCCCAATTTTCACCTTTTAAAATTTTAACCACGCAGTTTTCTTTTGGACAATAAGAAAAAAACATTCTTTGAGTATACCTTGCATTTGTGTCCCAAGGGCTGTTGTTTTGTTAGTGTTTTGCTTTTAGAAACACAGTAAATCGGTGGGTTTTTAATTGAATTATAATATGACATTGCGAAGAACAAAGTTTTCCAAAATAAAATGTAAAAAAGGCCATGATTTAAAGTCGAAAACTAATTTTTTCAATTCAAAAAATTTTTAAAAAGGGATAAAAGTTTTATTTTAAAAGACAAAAAATTAATAAAAAAAAAAATCGAATAAAGTGTTATTTAATTCCTTTTAAAATCTAATTATATACCCTTGTTTTTGTGTCTCATGATGGTATTTTTGGGTTATTTATATATCATTTTTTTCCGAAATGACGAAAAATATTCTGTTTTTTGACTGATGGTACTAGATCATTATGAAAATCCAAAAAATGCCCGGTTTTTCACTGGCAAGAATGATACCCAAGTTGGAAATAATGAAAATAACGAGATCCTTTTCGATATCGAAAGCGGCAAAAATTTAACTTGATTTCTTTCTGAACATTGAAAAATTTTGACAAATTTATTTTAAGTATATATAAAAAAAAAAAGATGATATAATTTATATTATATGTGATAATAAATTACAGTATTATTTTTCTTATTTTTTTAATTCAGTTTTTTTTTTATTTTAATATTTGCTTTTTATATTTTTGAGTTTTTCATACTGAAATTTGTTAAGCTATACTTAATTAAAACAAAAGTAAAACAAAATAAAAATATAACTAGAGATGAGTACTATATGTTATATACTACAATTATTTTTTTTCCATTTTTATAATTATTCAAAAAAAATTTTGAAATATTTTTTATTATATTCCTTTCCATCTTTCCATTTAAAACTTAATTAAAAATACATTTTATTGATGTGAGGACGCAATGGATGACAGGACAATGATCCTGACTACGTTTTTTGTCATATATTTCTTGTCACAACATAAATTTGTGCTTAATGAAATTAATTAGGGCCTGCGGTTGTGTGTATTCTGATCTAGCGTTTCCATTCGGTTTATAAAAGGGAAAACGGTTAATTAATTAAGTCCTAATCATAGTCCAAGCTATTATCTTTATTTTACTCGAAAACGTGTGATCTCAGCAACATTTACTATTCTTTTTTTATAGACTCGCGCTTATCGAAAGATTTATGTTAGTGAGAGAGATACTTCGGGAAAAATTTATTCAAAAACTTTGCGTACGAGATATATAAAGTATAAAATATGTGCCAAATTTATTTTTAGATTTTTTTTTTTTTCAGATAAAGTTGACATATATATATCGAATAATGATCAAATTTAAATTGATTCTTTTCTTAATTTTAAATTGATCTTAATCTTTTTTTATATATGATTATGATTATATAAAATAATAGATTAACTACGACACGTGCGTGCATGAGCAAATTACATAATATTGTTACACAATCAGCGTGAACTCATTTTCGATCATCGGTTATCTTTTTAATGACTTTATCAGTTTCCTAACATGCTATAACAATTACTGTTTATATATCATATTGTGTGTGTGTAGCATATTTTATTATATTTAATATCGGCATATATGAGTGTTGATGCATTCGCAATCCTTTCTTTTCTTGGATAATTTTAAGTATTTTTTAAATAATTTATAATTATAATTAAATTTTAATATTTATTAAAAATTGTTAGTCTCACTCTATTTAAAAAATTAACTAAACAATATTTTCTTATCCATTTATATCCTTTCGTTTTGCTCAATCAATGTTTTAATCAATAAGTAACTTATCTCGATAAGTAACTATTATTAGAAAAAATTATCTCTAAACATTTCTTATTTTATAAACTATGATGTTAATCATTAATAAATCATACAATCGACTCATCATAGTTTATGCAAAAAATTTGACATTCTACAATTTTTACATATAAGGTACGAGTTCGAGTTATAGAATAAAATACATTTCTTGAATAAAGCAGGCGTATATAGATAAGTTGTCAAGTTTCTCGAAACGACAGATAATAACTTGATGACTATATCTATGATTACAGTATCGATGTTTCCAAATTATCTACTTTTATTTAAATTATTTTTTGTAATGTACGCAAATTAATATAATATATTATCGACTTACGCATCGTTTCTATATAGATACTCTTGCAATTCCATAAATGTAGTAATGTGCGTATAGATTAACGCTCTTATCGCAAGCGTAAAGGACTTTTGACTTGTACGATACAATTTATCGCAAAGCTTTCAGGTGCTTAACAGTTTCATCATCAAACTCTATCATAATATACAAATAGAAAATAAACAAGAGCAACAAAAAATTAAGTCGTACATTGCTCTCGTTATATTCCTATATCTTTTCAAAATAAATAAATAAAAAAATATTTTTCTCCAAATGTGCAGTATAAATTTTGCATAATATAATAATATGCAGATTATGTCTCTAAATTTTTTCAAACTTAAATTATCATAATTTTATATCCCATTGGAAACTACATATATAATGTGTTGCTTATTTAATCTAGCGATCCTGGTCGCGTTTTTCCGGATTCGTGGAATAGTACAGCATATGCGTTGTTCGTGATAAATCTGGACGCGATAAATATTATAAATTAAGAATGGTCGATGTGATGACGAATATTTTACGACGAAATCCTACGCCTCTCTTGCGTGCCTTGTGCTTCTCTAAATTTTTCCACTCCCCGATATCCGATCCATTCGCCTCTCCATCCTCTTCCTTTTCTCTCTCTTTCTTTCTTGTAGGCTTGGCAAGGTCGAGATACTTGGACCGGGAGAAACGAAGACGGAGACGAAATCGAATCCGATGATTCGGCACGCACGTTGTGCACGAAAATCAACGAGAAGTCTATAGTTTTTTTTCCCTTTGGCATTCCTGGTTATCCATATCATTTGCGTCGCGCAAAATAAAAAGAGTACAGAAACGCAGGAAATACGCAAAATGATGAAAGAAAGCAAAATTTCTCGATTTTTTTCGCTTTTATTTACGAGCTCTCTTTATAGAAGAATGAAACTTAAAGATTTGAATATTTTCAACACTCTCTTCATTTTCTTGTTTGGAAGCAAACAAAGAAGATCCTACGGAATTTACCGTAGCCTATTTCTCTTATTTTTGCTTTATTTAGGACGGAGGGGTAAACCTTCTTAGCAATGTGATGTAATGCATATTATACATATTGTGCGAGACTTATCAGTTTAGAATAATAATTATATCTCTCGAGTATGAGTATGTATGTAGACAATAGTAAATACGTGTGGAATCTTTTTTCAATCGCTCAACAAAAAATTATAATAAAATAATTTACGTTATAATTAAAATATTGTTTTTTATTAAAAAATTAGCAGCAACTTTATTTTTCTTTCTAATTATCATTTTTTAATATTTTGGAAAGTAAGACAATTTATATTTCTCGAGAGAATAAATCTGATAAGTATCTAATTATCTGACAGTACTTTGTATTATGATGCAAATAATTGTTTCCTATTATATTTCTCTCCTTATCCTTATTGTTGTTTTGTTCTTATTATTAGAGTCGTTCAAGAAATTTATAAGCATTAAAAATTTATTTTCAATTTCTATAATTTCATCTTATTTTTCTTCACCTTCCTGTTTCAAATCATATATACAAATTACATATTAATCCGTTATATCCGCAGTTAAAGAGCGATAAGAATATAGTGTAATTCGTATAATTGCAATAAAATAACATAAAAGAAAATATCCCCTATAATGTAATTACTGGTATATATAATTGCCAATTTTTTTTAATATTTCACCACGAATCGTTCTACATTCAATTGCGTTTTTAAGAAAAATTATTTTTTTTATATCAAATATAGTCCTTTATCTGCTCTTATTCCTTCGAATATTAAACGAGGAAATTGTTATACGCAGTTCTACGTTAATATATCGAAGAAACACGGGGCTGCGTCCTTATTTTGGTCGCGGACGAGAGAACAAAAAAAACGAGAAAGAGAGAGAAAGACAAACAAAGAAAAAGAACCACCGATCGTGGACCACTGTGGCTATCGACTGTAACAATGGGAGTAGGGATGCGATAAAAGAAAGGTACACCGAGACTTCCTCCACGGTGCGCGCGCGTCACGCGTTGAAGAAGCGGCCGCGCGAGCGAGAGGGATAAGTATTGGCGCGCGCATCGCGCTGAAGCGGGGCCGTGGGG